>NC_092084.1:30385011-30543286 GCF_043229965.1 Drosophila suzukii
TGTCTATCTGTCTATCTGTCTATCTGTCTATCTGTCTATCTGTCTATCTGTCTATCTGTCTATCTGTCTATCTGTCTATCTGTCTATCTGTCTATCTGTCTATCTGTCTATCTGTCTATCTGTCTATCTGTCTATCTGTCTATCTGTCTATCTGTCTATCTGTCTATCTGTCTATCTGTCTATCTGTCTATCTGTCTATCTGTCTATCTGTCTATCTGTCTATCTGTCTATCTGTCTATCTGTCTATCTGTCTATCTGTCTATCTGTCTATCTGTCTATCTGTCTATCTGTCTATCTGTCTATCTGTCTATCTGTCTATCTGTCTATCTGTCTATCTGTCTATCTGTCATCTGTCTATCTGTCTATCTGTCTATCTATCTGTCTGTCTGTCTATCTATCTGTCTATCTATCTGTCTATATATCTGTCTCTCTATCTGTCTATCTATCTGTCTATCTGTCTGTCTGTTTGTATGTTTATCTATCTGTCTGTCTGTCTCTCTATCTATCTGTCTATCTGCCTGTATGCGCTCATGACTAGGCGCTGGCGATCTGCTCAGAACAGAAACCTTATACCGCAATACAGAACAAAAAGAGGGCTAATAAACGGATTAGGTTCAATTATTAAAACAATCTCGGGAAATATGGATACCGCAGACGCCGAAGAAATTTTTAAAGAATTAAATTCTTTAAAATCTATGCAAAACAATCTAAATACAGAAGCCAAAACTCAAAATAATCTAAACCATGAGATCATGATCCGATTTTCAAATGTAACAGAACATATAAACAGAGAACAACAAAATATAAAACAATTCTTCAACAATATACAAAATTCAATATATAAAGTAATAGATAACGAAAATATGTAGGTTACTATTTTCGTCACACTACTATACTATTCTCACACTCCAATAGTCAAATAGAATAGCTTTTAACATAGACATTACAAGTAACTTAATCGAAAACATTGCGGAAAGCATGGTTTTTGCAAGAGCCAATATCCTCCCAAAATTCTTTTTCGATAAAAGCGAAATGAACAAAATAAGAAATGTCCTTATAGATATAGAAGCCGAAAGACACACACACACCTTCGGTTTCAAACAAATGCATCAATAGCCTCTTAAATAAGAAGAGCCTTCGGAGAGGCCATCGACATTTTCGAACCAGAAGAAGGGTCATCTTTATACTCAACGGGAGAAACTTACCCATAAAATCTACTTGCGGTGTGAACACACACGTCAACGGGTCCGCAATCATTACACACAACAATTGCACAGTTGTAATAAACGATATTGTATACGCACCACCGAAACCACAGTAATGAATCACTTGAACATCTTTCTACCAATATCAAAGAAGCTAACTATCAACCGAAAAATCCAAGGGGTAGGAGTTACCGGCAGAGCACTCCCCTCCACCGGTACAACGAAATCCACCTAGTCGGCACACATCCGGCCTGACGTAGCTGCATAAAAGAGAATATACACTTAAACTTAGCCTTATACATACTTTGTACAGAAATGCTTATGCTGCATTTCTTAGGGAATGGGCCGAGCTTTGGAGGAGCCAACCGTCTATAGAATAGAACACTTGATTTCTGGCTCCCAAAGCGATCACTTCTTCAATTCTTTTAATTAAACCCAAAATATCAGCTACACATTTACCATTACCTCCTACTCATTAAAGGAGAACACTTAACTCGCGCACCTGGAGAGTGTGCGATGGCGCCTACTACACTTAGCCTCAGAATCGAAGATCTGCATTGATGGTCCGATCACAATGTGACACAATAATCGAAATTGTTGCGAAAACTAAATATATTGCTTACCAAGACTTTAATAATTTAAATTGGCTTTAGAAAAAAGGCAGTAAAAGTGTAAAAGTAAGAACTTAGAAAATTTGCGCTGTTGGGGCTGGTGCAGATAACTGCACAAGGTTATTAGCCAAGTTTAATATTTACAGAGAATTCGTGTCGAATGACACCTTATTTGTTAAAATACAGTGATCCGTTGAAAAGTGGTTCAAAAACAAGAGTAGCTATTAAAAGCGGTTGCGGAGGTTTTTTAGGCGGGTTTAAATGTATTTTGTATGAGTTGTTTTTAATTGCAAGCGTATACTCATCCCATAATAAGTGTGTTTTTTATTCCACGGAACCCTCCCGTTTTATTGCATTTCAAATATTGTGACCCCTCGTTATCTTCTGAGAATGAGCAGGAGAAAGTGAACGTGCGTACCCACGAACCCGAATCTCACCCCCTACCTTCGAGTCCTTGCTCATGACTGCTTGTGCGCGAAGGTGTGAAATTTTAATTTTGTGAGTTTTGTTCAAAATGTGCAGTTTTTATTTTAGAACAGAGAAATTATACCATTGGAAAGGGCTTGAAAAATGCTTTCCAATGATACCAAATTTTTTTTTTTTTTTAAGTGAGGGGGTATACTATTTAGGGTATCGGAGGTCATCGTCGTTTTTTGCCTTTTACAGTCGAGTAGTGGGAATATACGGGAGCGGCGGTTTTCGCAGCGGAGGTTTGGACGCTGCCGAGACTGCCGCTGCGATGACCGCCGCTGCGGTCTTATACTCTAGTTTTATATGTTATACGATTCCTTTTGAGGAGTGTGTCTAGGAAAAATGAGCTGAAGAATCACTTTAATGTTCAAGTTGTATAAGACTTATAGGATCACTTTTCAGGGCTGAGGATATCGAAATTGTTTGTGTCTACGATAAAGTTAGAAGTTAGTGTATAGAAAAATTAGCTGAGGATATCGAAATTGTTTGTGTCTACGATAAAGTGTATAGAAAAATTAGCTAGTGGGATCACTTTAAGGTTTATGTTTTAAATTTCTTATTGGGAACACTTTTCTGGGTTTATATCTAAAGGCCACCCAATAATATTTATGTGTAGGATAAGAAGTTTAGTTTTAAGAATTTCTTAAAACGGTGCACTGAAGCGGAAAATTGTACCGAATTTTAAATTCTGCCTCCTCCCGTATATTCTATATTCTACTCGACTGAAAAAGGCAAAAAACGACGATGACCTCCGATACTATGGAAAGCATTTTTCAAGCCCTTTCCAATGGTATAATTTTCTTTGTTCTAAAATAAAAACTGCATTTGCATTTTGAACAAAACTCACAAAATTAAAATTTCACACCTTCGCGCACAAGCAGTCATGATCAAGGACTCGAGGGTAGGGGGTGAGATTCGGGTTCGTGGGTACGCACGTTCACTTTCTCCTGCTCATTCTCAGAAGATAACGAGGGGTCACAATATTTGAAATGCAATAAAACGGGAGGGTTCCGTGGAATACCAAACACACTGATTATGGGATGAGTATACGCTTGCAATTAAAAACAACTCATACAAAATACATTTAAAACCGCCTAAATAACCTCCGCAACCGCTTTTAATAGCTACTCTTAGCTTAAGGCTTTGGAAATTCGAATGGTTGCATCGCGACATCTTATGCCAATGCTGGCCCGACCTTAACTGACCATTTATTCGTATCTTGCTTACACAGAGATTGCCTTTCCTTAACCTATGTCGAAGTTGCGCACCTTCGATATTTACCTACATCCAGACCCCTCCTACACCACGTTCACCCCCGGTAACTTGTTATCGATCCTTGTGTTCGTTTTCCTTCTAATATCCATTCTACTGGGGTATTGGGCTGCTCCTTATGTTCGAGAACCAATCGGATTGGTTCTAGGAGTACAACATGCCTGTATGCACTCCCTGTAGATGTCAACCTGTTAAGTGAACATTCTGGACTATAAATATGACACCACTCAAATTGCTCAGGATCAGTTCTTCAAATGCCTCAGTACTGTATTCTAATAAAATAATTAGATCCACATCGGTCCTTGCAATCGCGCCTAACAATTCTAATCGTGCTTTTTACCTTTTAAACGAGTGGGTGAAAATTGTTCACAACATTACAACATATAACAATATATTTTTTGAATAAAAATATTAAAACCAAAACCCTAAAAATGGAGTCATTCGTTGCTTGTGATTTGTGCACCAAAAATGTGGAGATGAGTGAGTTTGAAGCTCATTATGCTCAGTGCTCAAAGCCTCGGAATGCCTTCGAGGTTTTAATGTGTAAATCAAAAATAAGGTGTGACTTATGCTCTACCTAAGTTCATAATTATGAATTTGACGAGCACTATCAAAATTGAAATGGACCTATAAATGCATTCAACGTTTTAATGAATGTTGAAAAACGGCAACCACAAAACAGAAGGCAAAATCATCTGGACGATCATCCCACAACATCATCAAATGCTCTCAAACGGATGAGAATGGATGAGGATAAGGAAGTACTCAAACAAGGAAAAAAAACTAAGATTAGCGAAAATAAAAATGATTTAAAATTAGAACTTTTATGTCCTACTTGTGGTGATAAATATCTTGCATCAAGGGAACGTCAACACATATTGACCGATAAGCATAAAAATGCATCAGCCAGAGAAGTAAAAAATAATGAAAACATAATTCTTCTTAACTCTCAAACTGTTTTTCCTGTTAAATCATATCGAATCAATAGTACAGTCCAAAACACTATTGATTTAAAAGATTTTTATCAGCATTGCCAAAAAAATATAATTGAAATTATAAAGCATTGCATGATAAAATATAGAGCCATTAAATTCAACCTAAGAGTTTATGGTACCTATATTAAACAAACAGACGAAGGAGTTACTGTTGAAACAACAAAACATTTTGGGACATCATATAAATCTGTATACCAAAATGAAAGAATTATCGATGAACTTAATATGGCAGTAGATAGCTTACTAGCATCGAGCAGTGAGTTTCAAGAAAAAGACTCTGGTTGGGCAATAAAAAATTTCAATTATTTTGAAATTACTATAATAAAGCTAGAAAAAATTTCTGCTAGCGGATACATTCAGGCCATGAAGAATATAAGAGCCCGAAATGCACTTATTAACGTACAGAATACTGACGTATTTTGTTTCAAATGGTGCATACTGGCATTCATAGCTAACAAAACTCATGAGAGTGCTACCTTTACAACAGCAAAGCAAAAAAAGTATTCACGAGAGAAAATGACAAAGCCCACAACTTACCACATTAATATTAATAATGAAATAATTGTATATGACGGAATAAGATTGGATTTTTCAGGAATCGAGTTTCCAATAACGAATAAAGGGATTATCCATTTCGAGAAAAATAATAAAGACTTTAGTATAAATGTTTATGAGATCGATGCTGATAGTGATAAAATTATCGGTCCAACGTTTAGAACCAAATGTATTCAACCTAACCACATCAATATATTGGGAATAAATAACGTAAACCAAGACAGTATGCATTACGCTTACATTACAAGTGTAAAAAGATTATGCTACTCACAGCATTCCAAGGCCAAATCAGGAGGATATTTTTGTGATAACTGTCTACAGTTTTTCACAGTTAATAATACTACCCACAACAAACTTGAGTGCGGGAAAGTGGCCTCGTTTTACCCTGAACCAAACACTACAACTTCATTCAAGGGCTTTCATAAAAAATTATCTCCTCCGGTGGTGATATATGCCGATATTGAGGCTGTTCTTGAAAACTATAGAACATGCCTAAATTTGTATTCAACGTCGTCAACAACAAAAGTGCAGAAGCATACTGCATGTGCCGTATCATTTTATATAGCACATAAATATAATCCGGATCTTAACGAATTGTGGACATATGAAGGTATGTAAACACAATAAATAATTCATTTCTTAGTATTTTAAAAACTAATTCAAATTTTGTATAATTTTATAGGCGCTGACTGCATACAAAAATTCTGCAAATCACTAAAGGAAAAAACAAGGAAGAACGCTATAGTCGAGTACCTCGGCTATCAGATACCCGTTACTCAGCTATATGGAGATATGCAAGCAGAAAAGCGATATTAAAATGCGCCACCTACCGGCGGTATACAGATTTAAGCGTTATGGGCGTTAGAGTGGGCGTGGCAAATTTTTTTTTGGATCAATCGATAGGTATCGACGAGACCAATACATTTCAGTTAAAATTTTTTATCTAGCATGAAAATTGTGGGCGTCACAGGTTTTCGCGGTTTGTGGGCGTTAAAGTGGGCGTGGCAAACTTTTTTTTGGGTCAATCGATAGGTATTGATGAGAACAATACATTTCAGTTAAAATTTTTATTCTATCATCAAAACTGTAGGAGCCACAGTTTTGGGCGGTTTGTGGGCGTTAGAGTGGGCGTGGCACTGTGCTGAAACAAACTTGCGCTGCGTAAGAAGCTCAGGAATCTGCACGCCAAATCTCAATAGCCTAGCTCCCATAGTTTCCGAGATCTCAGCGTTCATCCGGACGGACAGACAGACGGACAGACGGACAGACGGACAGACGGACAGACGGTCAGACGGACAGACGGACAGACGGACAGACGGACAGACGGACAGACGGACAGACGGACAGACGGACATGGCTTGATCGACTCGGCTAGTGATCCTGATCAAGAATATATATACTTTGTGGGGTCGGAAACGCTTCCTTCTGCCTGTTACATACTTTCCGACGAATCTAGTATACCCTTTTACTCTACGAGTAACGGGTATAAAAATGTCACGATCATGTCTATAAAGAGTAAAATTAATTGACCCCATCGCCCCCACATCCCCATGTGACAATATTGATCATGTATCCTTCCCCTCATTATGTGCAATTAATAGTCAGGAGAGAAAAGTGCACGTGAGAAAGGTCGCACAACCATAGTATCCAAAGGTTGTTATCTTAGAGGAACATATCCGATCATGTTGGGGAAAGGTGTGATCACGTACCCTTTTGCCTCATTATCACAGGTGTTGCTGTGCACGTGTGAAAGGTCGCACACCCAAAGTATTCAAAGATGGTTATCTTAGAGGAACATGTCCGATCATGTTGGGGAATAATGTTTCCTATGATTATAAAACTAATTTAGAAATCAAAAGAACCCCAAAAAAATAAATCTCACAAGTTAATGATTCTCAGATGTGGAATATTTTCAAATACACATTTTTGTTTCCGCCCCAGAACGTTTAACTGGTAAATTGTCTAAGATTCTCTCCTTTCCACAAATGGGTCATAAACATGTCATAAAAGGGATTCAAGCAAGAGCTACCCCGAACATGCGCACCTGTCAATTACCTGACCGCAATAAAAGGGACACATGCACAACCCAGAAGGCGCACGCTCATTGACAAGATCATTTCATCCAAAAAGTAAGCCATACAATTATTTTTAAAAAAAGTGGTAACATTATCAGTTGTAGGTCCATTCGGTGAATCTTTTCTAATAATTCCTTGAAAATTAAGGTAACTTTCGTGAGGAAGCACGTACAAGTCTTGATTTTGAATAGTAATTCGCATTTCATCGTTTGGCTTAAATGTTTGATTATACGATGAATAAGTATGAAACTCTTTCTTCGAAATACTCTCATCTGAGTAAACCTTTTCTCGAACATTTAAAATTTCGTTCATTGTTTTCCTTTCCACCTTTTATATTATACTCGAAGCTTCAAGCCTAACGACTTTAAAAATAGTTTATTTTTCAAAGTAAGTGAGCTTCTTTTTACTTTTGATCCTCTTTCTATAGCTTTACAATTAGTAATGCTTGGCTGAGGACTTAAGCTACGTCTTTTATTATAAATAATCATTCTATTAACCGAATGTGCATGCGAATCGAAACGTTTTCACCACGTAAATTCACCAAATCACCGTTTTGATCAACTATGCGTATAGATAGTGTGCTTATTTCGTCACAGTTGATTGGTAAATAAATTAGGTTATGTGGTGTCACTGTCATTTTATACCCAGGCGGAACATTAATGCCAAACTCATGTAATGTATAATTCGGTGAATTATCTACATATGAACCGCTGATTATATTACATTCCAAACGAATTGTATTAATTTTTAATATGTTTACGGTCTGATCGATAGGTTTTTGTAGGATGTGGTTCTAGTACTTTTTGATGGAAACCAAACAGCTGTCCAACCGATCTTTCCTTATTAAAGTAAACTGACTCTCGCATGGTAGTTATTTCAACTTGAAGTGTATTATTACACTGTTAGAAAAAACATCGTAAATGTCACTATTTCGCCAACGTTTCAACTATTTTTCCCAGCGGTTTAGAACCTAACATGAAAATCGTAAAAACGAAAACGTTAAATAGTTAATTATTTTTTGAATAGTTTCGTAGTAAATCCAACGATTTTTTAATTTCGATCAAATATGTTAAAATAGTACAAAATAATTAAACTAAATATGTTCCATAGTAAAAAGTATTATATTTTTATATTTATTTTAAATATTTTCATATTTAGTTCCAGTAAATAGAACATTTCATTTAAATGGTTTTTATAGTTAAAATAATTATAGCCCGCCTTAAAACTCAGCATTTTTTTATTTGGATTAAATAATTCTCATATTTAAATCAGACTGGGATGAACTTTAATATAAATACAAATTGTATTTAAATTAAATATAATCCCCGTTAAAAGAACTGTACTTTATGTTTGATTTAAATGTATTATGTAATCCATACTGTTATGGTGCATATTCAATTTAAACCAATCTGTAGTTTAAAACAAGCGTGATTTATATTTAATATAGACCCAAATTAGTATGTGTTTTTATTGATTTTGGATCAATCGATAGGTATCGACGAGACCAATACATTTCAGTTAAAATTTTTTATCTAGCATGAAAATTGTGGGCGTCACAGGTTTTCGCGGTTTGTGGGCGTTAAAGTGGGCGTGGCAAACTTTTTTTTGGGTCAATCGATAGGTATTGATGAGAACAATACATTTCAGTTAAAATTTTTATTCTATCATCAAAACTGTAGGAGCCACAGTTTTGGGCGGTTTGTGGGCGTTAGAGTGGGCGTGGCACTGTGCTGAAACAAACTTGCGCTGCGTAAGAAGCTCAGGAATCTGCACGCCAAATCTCAATAGCCTAGCTCCCATAGTTTCCGAGATCTCAGCGTTCATCCGGACGGACAGACAGACGGACAGACGGACAGACGGACAGACGGTCAGACGGACAGACGGACAGACGGACAGACGGACAGACGGACATGGCTTGATCGACTCGGCTAGTGATCCTGATCAAGAATATATATACTTTGTGGGGTCGGAAACGCTTCCTTCTGCCTGTTACATACTTTCCGACGAATCTAGTATACCCTTTTACTCTACGAGTAACGGGTATAAAAATGTCACGATCATGTCTATAAAGAGTAAAATTAATTGACCCCATCGCCCCCACATCCCCATGTGACAATATTGATCATGTATCCTTCCCCTCATTATGTGCAATTAATAGTCAGGAGAGAAAAGTGCACGTGAGAAAGGTCGCACAACCATAGTATCCAAAGGTTGTTATCTTAGAGGAACATATCCGATCATGTTGGGGAAAGGTGTGATCACGTACCCTTTTGCCTCATTATCACAGGTGTTGCTGTGCACGTGTGAAAGGTCGCACACCCAAAGTATTCAAAGATGGTTATCTTAGAGGAACATGTCCGATCATGTTGGGGAATAATGTTTCCTATGATTATAAAACTAATTTAGAAATCAAAAGAACCCCAAAAAAATAAATCTCACAAGTTAATGATTCTCAGATGTGGAATATTTTCAAATACACATTTTTGTTTCCGCCCCAGAACGTTTAACTGGTAAATTGTCTAAGATTCTCTCCTTTCCACAAATGGGTCATAAACATGTCATAAAAGGGATTCAAGCAAGAGCTACCCCGAACATGCGCACCTGTCAATTACCTGACCGCAATAAAAGGGACACATGCACAACCCAGAAGGCGCACGCTCATTGACAAGATCATTTCATCCAAAAAGTAAGCCATACAATTATTTTTAAAAAAAGTGGTAACATTATCAGTTGTAGGTCCATTCGGTGAATCTTTTCTAATAATTCCTTGAAAATTAAGGTAACTTTCGTGAGGAAGCACGTACAAGTCTTGATTTTGAATAGTAATTCGCATTTCATCGTTTGGCTTAAATGTTTGATTATACGATGAATAAGTATGAAACTCTTTCTTCGAAATACTCTCATCTGAGTAAACCTTTTCTCGAACATTTAAAATTTCGTTCATTGTTTTCCTTTCCACCTTTTATATTATACTCGAAGCTTCAAGCCTAACGACTTTAAAAATAGTTTATTTTTCAAAGTAAGTGAGCTTCTTTTTACTTTTGATCCTCTTTCTATAGCTTTACAATTAGTAATGCTTGGCTGAGGACTTAAGCTACGTCTTTTATTATAAATAATCATTCTATTAACCGAATGTGCATGCGAATCGAAACGTTTTCACCACGTAAATTCACCAAATCACCGTTTTGATCAACTATGCGTATAGATAGTGTGCTTATTTCGTCACAGTTGATTGGTAAATAAATTAGGTTATGTGGTGTCACTGTCATTTTATACCCAGGCGGAACATTAATGCCAAACTCATGTAATGTATAATTCGGTGAATTATCTACATATGAACCGCTGATTATATTACATTCCAAACGAATTGTATTAATTTTTAATATGTTTACGGTCTGATCGATAGGTTTTTGTAGGATGTGGTTCTAGTACTTTTTGATGGAAACCAAACAGCTGTCCAACCGATCTTTCCTTATTAAAGTAAACTGACTCTCGCATGGTAGTTATTTCAACTTGAAGTGTATTATTACACTGTTAGAAAAAACATCGTAAATGTCACTATTTCGCCAACGTTTCAACTATTTTTCCCAGCGGTTTAGAACCTAACATGAAAATCGTAAAAACGAAAACGTTAAATAGTTAATTATTTTTTGAATAGTTTCGTAGTAAATCCAACGATTTTTTAATTTCGATCAAATATGTTAAAATAGTACAAAATAATTAAACTAAATATGTTCCATAGTAAAAAGTATTATATTTTTATATTTATTTTAAATATTTTCATATTTAGTTCCAGTAAATAGAACATTTCATTTAAATGGTTTTTATAGTTAAAATAATTATAGCCCGCCTTAAAACTCAGCATTTTTTTATTTGGATTAAATAATTCTCATATTTAAATCAGACTGGGATGAACTTTAATATAAATACAAATTGTATTTAAATTAAATATAATCCCCGTTAAAAGAACTGTACTTTATGTTTGATTTAAATGTATTATGTAATCCATACTGTTATGGTGCATATTCAATTTAAACCAATCTGTAGTTTAAAACAAGCGTGATTTATATTTAATATAGACCCAAATTAGTATGTGTTTTTATTGATTTTGGATCAATCGATAGGTATCGACGAGACCAATACATTTCAGTTAAAATTTTTTATCTAGCATGAAAATTGTGGGCGTCACAGGTTTTCGCGGTTTGTGGGCGTTAAAGTGGGCGTGGCAAACTTTTTTTTGGGTCAATCGATAGGTATTGATGAGAACAATACATTTCAGTTAAAATTTTTATTCTATCATCAAAACTGTAGGAGCCACAGTTTTGGGCGGTTTGTGGGCGTTAGAGTGGGCGTGGCACTGTGCTGAAACAAACTTGCGCTGCGTAAGAAGCTCAGGAATCTGCACGCCAAATCTCAATAGCCTAGCTCCCATAGTTTCCGAGATCTCAGCGTTCATCCGGACGGACAGACAGACGGACAGACGGACAGACGGACAGACGGTCAGACGGACAGACGGACAGACGGACAGACGGACAGACGGACAGACGGACATGGCTTGATCGACTCGGCTAGTGATCCTGATCAAGAATATATATACTTTGTGGGGTCGGAAACGCTTCCTTCTGCCTGTTACATACTTTCCGACGAATCTAGTATACCCTTTTACTCTACGAGTAACGGGTATAACTACGAGCTTGTTTTACATGTACTGGTCGACCCCCAAAAACCCGATTGCTAGCACAATCCATGAACAGGAAGGAAATTGCTGTGCCTGTGAAAAGGAAATAAACGCTGACGACCTGGACAAATATTTTGATCAATTTTCTGGAAAATACATGGGTCCCATTCATAAAAATTGTAAGCCAAAGTACAAATTAAGTGATCCCTTCTTTCCTGTAGTATTTCATAACTTATCTAAATATGACATACATTTATTCATTACTGAATTAGAAGGAGACTTAAGCCCCACACCCTGTAATAAAGAGCTTTATATAGCGCTAACGCAGACAATTAAAATAAATGCATCAAATAGATATAAAATAAGAAATATCGATTCGATTAGATTTTTAAATTCTAGTTTAGAAAAACTATCGAGCTACATGGAGGACAAAGATTTTAAAATTCTAAGTACTAAATTTCAGGGAGAAAAATTTAAGCAAATGCGTAGGAAGGGTGTTTTCCTTTACGACTATTTAGATAGTTTTGAAAAATTTGAGGATACCCAGCTTCCTGACATTGATAGTTTTTACAATTCTCTCAGCGAAGAAAATTGTAGTATAGATGATTACAATTTTGCACAAAAGGTTTGGAAAACTTTCAACTGTAATACTATAAAAGATTATATAAAACTTTATTTAGAAAGTGATGTTTTAATTTTGACCGATGTTTTCGAAAATTTTAGAAAAATTTGTCAGAACATTTATAAGCTTGACCCTATTAACTATGTTACAGCACCGTCAATATCTTGGGATGCTATGCTCAAGTATACTAATGTAAATTTAGAACTTATTAGTGACGGAGACATGTACAACTTTTTAAAAAGAGCGATAAGGGGTGGGTTAACTCAATGTACCCAAAGAATTTCTATAGCTAATAATAAATATATAACTAACTTCGATTCAAGTAAACCAAATAACTACCTCAGCTATATTGATGCAAATAATTTATATGGTTGGGCAATGAGTCAACCCTTACCGCTTTCAGGATTTAAATTTTTAAGTAATGATCAATTAGAATCTTTCGATTACAAAAATATTTCTGCTGAGGGAAATGTAGGATATACAAGGGTGGTCAAAAGTATTTTCACAAAAAAAAAATTAAATATATTCATAATTTGAACTTACATCTTGTTAACTTTGGCATCAATGGAAAGGTAATTTAAATGCCGTTTGAATGATACAATACATTTCTTAACACATTCAGTACTTATTGAAAAGGACGAATTTGTGTGAAAATGTCCTTTTTGAACTTTTTTCCTCGACTTGAAAACTTAAATTTTTTGATGCAAAAAGTTTCTTCAAACAAAAATAATAGTAACTGCAAAAAGAATTTTTCAAAAATCATTTTGCTTATATTTTTTATGGTTTTTTAAAGGTGACACTGTCGGAAAAAATTTGTATGAAAAATGCATGTTTCTAAGCATTTTCAAAAAATCATAAAAAATATAAGCAAAATGATTTTTGAAAAATTCTTTTTGCAGTTACTATTATTTTTGTTTGAAGAAACTTTTTGCATCAAAAAATTTAAGTTTTCAAGTCGAGGAAAAAAGTTCAAAAAGGACATTTTCACACAAATTCGTCCTTTTCAATAAGTACTGAATGTGTTAAGAAATGTATTGTATCATTCAAACGGCATTTAAATTACCTTTCCATTGATGCCAAAGTTAACAAGATGTAAGTTCAAATTATGAATATATTTAACTTTTTTTTTGTGAAAATACTTTTGACCACCCTTGTATATTAGAAGTGGATTTAGAATATCCTACTGATCGGCATGACTCACATAACTACTTGCCTTTCTGTCCAGAAAACAAAGTTCCTCCACGAGGTAAGCAGAAAAAACTTGTAGCTGATTTATCGAATAAAAGCGAATACATTATCCACTTAAAACAGCTTCAACTTTGTATACAGCATGGTTTAATTGTAAAAAAAATACATAGGGTTTTGTCTTTTACACAATCATGCTGGTTAAAGCCCTATATTGATTTAAACACTGATCAAAGAAAACTAGCTGAAAATGATTTTGAAAAAAATTTTTTTAAGTTAATGAATAATGTAGTATACGGCAAAACAATGGGAAATGTCGCCAAGCGTAGAAATATAGTATTAGTAAAACATTATAAATCAAGACAAAATTCGCCAGGCTTCAGGCTAGACATGACTTCCATAGCGTTGAGATATTTGGGACAGATCTTGCAGCGATTGAATCAACAACATCAAAAATTATGTATGATAAGCCAATATACATAGGAGTTGCTGTTTTAGAATTATCTAAATGGTAAATGTATGAATTTTATTATAATTTTCTATTACTTAAAAGTTAATGTATGAATTTTATTATAATTTTCTATTACTTAAAAGTCCTTCTTCGAAAATAATTTATATGGATACAGATTCATTTATTTTATCTTCAGAGGAAGACTTTTACGAAACTATAAAAGAAAATCCTGAACGATTTGATACCTCAAATTATAAACTAGAAAACCAATTTAATATAGTTCAAGATAATAATAGGGAACCGGGAAAAATGAAGGATGAACATGCAGGTAGGGTTATGACTTCTTTTGCTGGACTTAAGGCTAAGGCATACTCTTGTTTAGTTGATAAGGAAGGAAACGAAAACGAATGTATAAAAAAAATTAAAGGAGTTAAGAAATCAGTTATAAAAAAACTGAATCATGAAGATTATATAGAATGTATAAAATATAAAAAAACATTTTATGGATCCCAGCGAGTTATTCGAAGTAGGTCGCACATCCTCTATACTGAAATTATAAATAAAATAAGTCTTAATTATAAGGATGATAAGAGATATATTTTACCAGATAATTGTAATACATTGGCTCATGGTCATTATAATATTGAACATATATTAAGTAGTAGTCAAAATTAAACCCGTTATTAAATAAATGTTTATATGTTTATATTATAAGAATAAAAATTTGTAAATAAATAGATAAAAAATTAAACTTGTTATTGTTGCGTTTTATTACTTTAGCAGGTCATTTACAGATATCCATGAGTTGTGGCTGGAATCGAAACCGCTCCTTTTTACAAGCACTTGATTGTTTTTCCATTTTAGTATTTTCTCTACTAGGAAAGCATTTTTGTCTTTCACTTTTTGAAGTTCCTCTTCATAAAATGACCCATTAATAGGGGTACCCATATAATCTTGTATTTCATATATGATGGACGTTGATGCACTACGAGCAGTACAAACAAGTGGCCCAACGACACCAAGCACGTGCTTGTTACGCGCGGGGCCCTTTTATCAATTTGGGCAAAAAATACGAGTTCGCGAGGAAGATACAAAAAACAAATAGAGACGGGACACAAATGAAAATAAAAGAAGCATCTAAGAATGAAGCAAATGAGTTAAAATATTAGTTTTTAATACCGGGATAGAAGTTGAAATGCAAATTAAATGATAAAGGTTGTTATAATTATTACATAGAACGCGAAAGGGCTCGTGCAGACAAAAATTAGATGTACATCGTGGCAAATTTAGGGGATAATAATTTCGTGTTAGTCTAACAGGAACATTGAAAGTTAGGCGGTTTACAAGTTCTACAGAATCAATATCACCTCTTATAAGATTTTGCATAAAAATAGTACCAAGCATTGTTCTACGATTTGCAAGGGTAGGTAAATTAAGCAATAGTAATCTACTCTGATAGGAAGGTATGTAGACTTGACTTTTAAAACTTTAAAAACTTCTGTGGTCCAATTAGGTTCGTATCCCTTTATAAATGCTCCCTTGTATTTACTTATTCTAACAAAATCACCCACTACAAATTTATGTTTTGGAAATATTTTTGGTATATTATATACCGATTTTAAAATAAACTCTTCATTTTTCGTGCAGACATCTATAGGCTTCATTTTAATTGTTCGGTGATATGAATTATTGTATTGATTTACGAGATAATTGATGTTATGAATCCACTTATATTTACCCTGCATACTAAACATTTTCCACATACGATTTTTTAATGTTCTATTAAAGCGTTCACATATAGAAGCCTTGAGATGCGTATAAGTATGATAATGATTTATATCAAATTTATCCATTAATTTCCTAAAAGTGGAATTAAAAAATTCTTTCCCTTGATCTGACTGAATATTCTTGGGTGAACTTTTACTCTTTTTAAAAACAGATTTCATTGCCTCTGCTACATCCAGGGCAGACTTTGACTTAACTGCCTCGGCGTATGCATACTTTGAGAACGTGTCAATAACGGTCAGTAAATATCTAAAACCCTTATTTTCTTTCCAAAACGGTATCATTTCAACTAAATCAATTTGCCATGTGTCATTTATCCCTTTTTGAACGAACTTTCGCCGTATAAAGTTTTTTCGCGCTGCCTTATGAATTTCATCGACAACTTGTTGTTTGCTCATCTTAAGGTGTTGATTTATTAGTGTTATTTTTTATTTGATGACGATGGTTGCTTAGTCAATAATGCTTGCTTATATACAAGAACATCCCTTTTTATTTCTGAACGCATCTTTTTTGAAATTTCAAAACATAATCGTGTTAAATCTATTTGCACATCCTTATCATAGGTACCTTCTAAATCAGATAGTTGAATATCAAATTTTTGTAAAGATACACACTTAGGAATAATATGATAATATGATAAAGATATATTACTTGCTGTCTTAATATGGAGTTCCAACATAAAAATGTAGTAAAAAATATGCCTTATCTTAGTAATGATCTCCAGGACTCAGAATCAAACTCAATTTTGTTACCATACTGATTAATCATAAAAACGAACTGATTATCTGATTTCCTAAATCTAAAGTTACATTTTATGGAGTGTAAGCACGGATGATCAATAATTGTATCAGGCATCAAGAAGTCATACTGGTCCAGTTTCAACTGAATAAATTCCTTATACGTAAGCAGTTGCATCCATTCGTCTTTGTCAAATCCAATGAAATTATTTTTACTTTGCTGCATCCAAACCATCGGCAAAAATTTTCGAGTAGTTGACAGACCACATTTCAATTTTAAGTTATGAACAACATAATACTCGAATCCAAAAATGACTTCGTGGTCCTGTTTCTTTCGAGAATTTTTATTTCTTTTAGTTACACACATGTCCATCAGGTAAGACTAATTTAAATAAACTGTAAATATGTTCTAGTCTTACCGGTATATAAAGGAGAAAACCCTAGCAAGCACACCCTCAGTTGATTAAAAAATCTCAACCAATGATGAACACAGTCGATCGTAATTCAAGCATTATAGTAGATTTTCAATATGTACTTGGTAACAACAAACAAGTTTTCGTTAAGGAGCTGGCGTTTATGCCTGCTGGAGCTGTTATACCTAATTTTTTCCATTTCAAACCGCCATATAACATAAAAGAATTGGATAATGGAGCTCTTAAGCAGCAGCACCTTAACCAGCAGAACGTAAACGGATTGGATTGGTCAGCTGGAGATATTCCATACACAAGTCTTGAAGAAATACTCACACCACTCAATAAGTATCACACAGTTCTTGTTCGTGGTGAAATTAAAAAGAATTTTTTAATCAAGTATTTATCAACAAACATAATCGATATAGATATTGGAAGAAGTTTAACTCAACTACCCAATTTTTTTACGAATTGTAGAATACACAAGAAAAAACTTCCACTTCGATGTTCATTAAATAATTTATTTAAGCTGTTTGTATTCTTAGAAAACACCAATTATGAAATATATAGTAATGGTGACACATGTGTTTAAAATTTAGTAAAAAGAAATTCATGGTCCTATCAGGTTGTCTCTTATTATGGATCCTTTTAAGAGATTTTTTGGAAATGATCCCCGTAAAAATGGATACACGCAACTTATTTATTGTAATTATTGCGGATCTGATACTCATTTCGAGAAGAACTGCTCCAAGAAACGCGATCAAGAGAATATTAATAAAACCTAGTATAACTTAAAAACATTATATAAGCAATTAGTAATAATATAAATAATATTAAAATTCATTCCGAATAAAATAAATTTTTTTAATAAAAAAAATGTTTACACAATTTATACATCCTTTTACAAAGCTTATTTGTGGACCCTCAGGATCGGGAAAAACAACCTTTTTAGAAAATCTAATCACCAAAAAGAATGATCTTTTTAATATTCCAATAGATCGAATTATTTGGTGTTATGCAGAGGAGAGTGCCAAGCCCAATTTCGAAAAGATAGAATATTTTAAAGGAGTCCCTGAAACAGTTGAAAATGAAACGAATGAACCAATTCTTTTAATATTGGATGACTTGATGATGGGAGCCTTTAATAAAAATGTGTGTGAGCCGTTTACAAAAGGATCACACCATAGGAATTTATTAGTAATAGTGGTAACTCAGAACATATTTAATAAATCTTCGCACACCAGAGATATTTCACTAAATACCAAATACATTGTTGCTTTCAAAAATCCTCGTGATAAGCTTCAATTTCAATGTTTAGCAAGACAAATTTACCCATAAAACCCCACGGAGCTATTTAGAATATATAAAGAAGTAACGGAGCAACCTCACGGATTTTTACTTATTGATCTCACTCAGGGCATTAACGATCTCTTAAGATTTATATCTGACATTTTTAATTCAGAATATTCTGTGTGCTATTCAAATGAAAATGGTTTACAAAAAGAGCCTAAATCGCTTGAAAGCGAACAAACATTTATTGTATGTGCTCAAAAAGGCCGACAATAGACTACGTAAGGCAATTATAAGCAATAGTAATAGTGACCTGGTAAAAACAATAATAGAGATTGTATTGAACACATTACAGGGAAACCATAAAGTTACTAAATCCCATCTTAATGCTCTACAAAAGTATAAAAATGCATTGCGCTACCTTTCGTGCCCAAAGCGTACATTAAACTCTAAGAGAAAGGTCCTTATTCAAAAAGGGGGATTTCTACCGATTCTAATAACTTCATTGCTTTCTGGAATTTTTGGAAAACTATTAAAAAATGATTAAGAATAAACATAATTTAAGCAAAGTAATTTTAATGCATCCTAACAGCTATCAGAAATTGATAAACAATGATAGAGGAAATGAATTAATAAATAAAAAATTTTTACCAATATTAAATAATAACAAAATAAGTGATTTCGATAAATGGATCAAAATTCGTCAAGAATTAAGTTACTATCAAAATAAAAACCGTAATAAATCATGGAATTTTCAAAATGAACAAAAAGCGAATCCTATTACAACCAAAACAATTGAATCCCAAACCACTGATTGGATTGATATAAAACCCGGCACATCAAAATCAACATCAAAGTACTATCACTCACGTCCGAAAAAATTTGAGTTTCCCGATTTACCACCTGAAAGTGATAATGAGGATTTTAGTTCAAATAAAAAAGAAAATCAGATAAACGAAAAGTGAGTGATACCTCTTTTTTAGATAGTGAAACAGATAAAAAGAAAATAGGATTAGAGAAACCAGTGCTCAAAGTGAAGCTTAATGAACGACGACGCAAATTCAAAGCAAAACTACAAAAATTGAAAACGGAAACTTTACCTTATCAAAATTTTAAATATGTAACAGGACGTGAAAGGTTAATGCGATCGGTTAGAACAAAAAATCCAGTACAAACTGGTAAAAATAAATTAAATTGGATTTCGTATCATTAGCTTCCATAAAAATCAAACATGGGTTATTTAAATGAGATTTTTATCACATTGTTAAGTAATGACTCAATGAATGTATTTCCTGACAACGTAAAGTGTGCATTTACAAACATTGTTAACATTCCAGAAGACATGAACGATGATTGCGAAGTTGGTATTTCAGACATATATTTGAATAATTACACTAAATATACACCTAACCAAGATAAAAATGTCGTTGAAGAAACCGAGTTTGTTAGTCTTGTAAATGCTGAAACATTTAGGTATAAAAATGTATCCGTTCAAACGAATATTCCTGAAAATGGATTGATTTTTATTTACACTGACATAATAAAACCAAGGTCAGTAGGTAGTAAAAGACCGCGATGTCTTCGTGTAATGCATTGTAATGGAAAGGAAAAAAATATTCAATTTAAAAATATTGAATATTACCCTTTGGACATATGGTCACCAAATGAAATCTCAATACTAATTACTGATACCAATGGATATAAGGTACCATTTGAAACTTCAGCTGTTCCGATCTTCGTTACTCTTCACTTTAGAAGAAGGAGAAGGTCAGGACTATTAATAATGCATACCCAAATATTATTTATTTAGAATCAAAATAGTCATCATGGTAAAATCTTATCAGGATTATTATGTAAATCAGTGTGGTGGGGGCTTAAGCAACATCGGAAGTCTTTACATATCTCCGCATATAGTGCAACAAGGACGAGGAATCGGAAATTTTTTTAGCGGTCTTTTTAATTACATAAAACCACTTTTTCTTTCGGGCATAACTGCTTTAAAAAATCAGGCTGCTGAAACTGGTAAGGCTGTAATCAATGAATTTGGGAGAAAGCCTTTAAGAAATATAATTCAAGAACAAAGTAAAATTGCTTTACAAAATCTTTCAAATAAAGCAATTGATAAAATTACCCGTTTTCAAAGTGGAAGTGGAAAAAGAAATAAAAGGCTAGGTAATAGGAAAAAACGACTTCATTATACATCTAAACGACAACGTAAACATACCCAAACGCAACATAAAAAAAAAAAATCAACAAGAAAATTAAATATTAAAGATATTTTTTCTAAAGCAAAATGAGTACGCATATCGAATGTATGAAAAGTGAATTAGATTTGTTTGCGGCACACCCCACGCAAAGTTCTATTCTAAGAACTGAAGAAGTCTCATACAACCCAATTGCTTCTTTGGACGGTGCCTCTTCAATCGAATTTGTTTGCTTGGGAAATGGTGAAACGTATCGAGATTTATCAAGTGTTTATTTACGACTTGTTGTGCAACTTAAAAAAAATGATAACAACAGCATTGAAGGAAATGCTGTTGGTGTTGTAAACAATATTCTACATTCAATACTTAGAAGTACGTCAGTTTATTTAAATAATATACTGGTATCGCAAAGTGATAATAATTATCACTATAGAGCGTATTTGCAAACAATTTTAAACTATGGGAGTGACGCCTCTGAAAGTCACTTGGCCTCCCAAGGTTATTTTCCCAATTTTGGAAGAATAACAGCAGGGAAATATGTTTATCCGGACTCGAATGAAACCCTTAAAAATATGTTTCAAAATAGTAACAAGGTTGAGTTATTCGGAAAAGTTCATGGAAATATTTTCAATTAAACCAAACTGCTTGTTAACAATGTTGATTCAAGAATCAATTTCAATATTGAAAAAACAGCGTTTTGTTTAATGGAAACTGGTACTGAATCAAATTTAAAGATACTTGAAGCACAACTTTTCATGAACCACATAACAGTTAACCCAAGCATTTTATTGGCTCATCACCATGTTTTACAAACAAAAAATGCTCTGTACCCATTCAACAAGGTTGAAGTCAAATCATTTACAATATATCCGGGCAACAATACACTGTCGATAGACAACGCAGTTATTGGTCAAATACCAAATTTTCTGGCCTTTTGTATGGTTAAAATCCGCTCATACTCAGGAAACCGAGCCTTAGACCCATTTTAATTTGAACATTTTAAAATTCAACGCTTTAACCTATTGGTTAATGGAGTTCAAGTTCCTTCGCGGGCTCTGGAGTTCGATTACTCGAACGCTGAAAAGGTTCAAAGCTCAAGAGGTTATAATATGCTTTTTAGATCATGTGGAATTAAACATTACGATCGTGGACTACAAATTACCAAGGAAATGTTTGATTCAAACAGTTTTATATTAGCCTTTGACTTAACTGCTGATCAATCAAATTCAACTATATGTTCAAATTTAATCTCTCAAGGTACTATAAGAATCGAAGGAAGATTTTCGGAACAACTTGCTGAAGCAGTTACTTGCTTGGTATACTGTGAATACGATTCAATGATTGATATTGATAAGCATAGAAATATTCGTACGCTCTTTTAAAATGAATACTTTACAAATTGAACATATTCTTTCTAAGCATTCAAAGACAAAATCTATTTTTAAAGGAGTTTTTCCTTCGGATAGGTTACCAAAAACTATTTTAAAGTATCCCGCACTAATAATTGCGAATACCGACACTTCAGATCAACCTGGAACTCATTGGATTGCATTTTATTTTGATAGTCGTAGGTCAGCAGAATTTTTCGATTCATATGGTCAATATCCCCAGAAAAAAGAATTTTTAAAATTTTTAAAATCTAACGCTTATAAATTTTTTTTTAATAAGCAACAACTGCAGGGATACTTTTCTAACACTTGCGGACATTATTGTATGCTGTTCGGTCTTTTTAAAAGTAAAAAGAAAACACTAAATTTTTTTTTAAGAAAATTCAAGAAAAACGACTATTCATTTAATGATAAATTAATAATAAAAATGTTTAAGAACCATTTTAAATAATAAAAAACATATATATTTAAGTAAAATTAATTCGTTTTATTTATGGTTTTGGAGCAATACGTTTGTTTAACTTATAATATTTAATCATTAGACTAAGGGCTTCCTCTTTCAGTGCAGGCAGCATATGACACTGACATGTGTCTGGTCCAGATGAGGCATCATCGTCGCTCCAGGGACAAAGTTTATAATGGAATCCAAACTTCGAATGGATCAACTCTTTTTCCTCTAAATCCTCCAAAGTAGCTTTTAGGAGCTCTATCCTTTGTAGGTGTTGCTCGAAAAGCATGCCTTCAAATTGCATCAAGAATAGTTCTATCTGTTGAGCGTACATTTTTAAGGAAAACTATTTCTTTTTGGGACTGATTTAAGACTGTTGTTGGATTTAAAAACTCAGCTCTTTATATTGAAGAATCTTATTTACTTTACTTATTTACTGATAAAAATTCAATTTGAGCACAACTATATCTGTTCAGATCTTTTCCTTTATATACCATATGAGTTATTCCATTCTCATTTAATTTCCTAAATGGTGTCTTTGTAAAAAATTTGTTCACATAACTTTTAGGTAGAAATATCCAAAAATCTTTATCGTCCTTATCAGTTAAATACAGAGCTATTTTAGTTCCATATGGTGTCTCTTTCAGCTTACATCCAGTGATCTTATACTCAAATCCAATACATAAATTTTCAATTTTTGTGTAGCCAATCACAGGCTTCACGTCACTTAAGGTCTCTAAGAAGTCCTATCAAATTCAACAAAATTAGGTGATAATGTATTTACTTTTAATTTATATGCATACCATTTTTGATCAGCGTAAGATTGGATTCGTCGTGCACTAGTACCTAACTCTTGTATACTAATTCTTTAACCAGAAATTACATGGTCTTTTATACTTGTCAAAAACTATACATTTCTATCAATTCATGTGGAGTAAATGAGATAACAATATGTCTTCATTATATGTACCAAAATACTTATTCAAACTATGTAATACTTGAGAATAAAGTCAGAAATACATATCAGTATGTCTATCTCTTTTTATATTTATATAAATCTTTCAATAGCGTTAAAATAAAGTTAGTATATATAAAGTAAGAATTGTCCCTCAAATGCTATATAAGATACATTTTTTATAGAAAAGTCAGTTTATTTTTAAAAACATCGAAATGGTGAAGTACCATTGCGAGTTGTGTTCAGAAACAAAATCCTTTACTACTCGCAGCGGCCTAAAAGCGCATACCTTAAAAATACACAACTTCGCCTATCGGAAATCTAATTCCTCCTTTTATTATTGTTATTTCTGTCCTAAAGTACGGAAAATTTGGTTGCGATACGACTTTAATATGCATCGTCTATTGGTTCACAACGCAGAGCTAAAAAGTATTTGTAAGGCAAAGAAAAATTGTTCAATAAATAAAAAACAATTATAAGCCCTCAATTTTAAAATAGTTTTTACTTTATTTTTCTTTATGCATCGTGTATTTATAATTAAAAAATTAAGAACCTAGGTCAAATAAAACATCTAGTAATGCGTCGTCATCTCCATCATCCAGCAAAGTTAAATAATGGTTAGTCGGTGGCGGTTGAGGTCCCATAAGTTCTTTAAAGATGTGGTCGTCGTTAGGAAAAACCTCATCTTCTGGCTTGGATAGGTCGTCGTCCAATTGAAATTCCTGTGCACACTGAAATACATCTTCACCTTCTTCGTGTGTGATAAGGGATTCCAAGAAAGCCTGCGTAGTAGTCCCCAATGGAAACTGGCTCCACTCAAGAGACTCCAATCCTGGGTCCCTATTTTGGGTCGACGATGCAGCCGGTTGAAATACGCTTTGTAGAAGGCGATCAACCGAATCTTCTGCTTCGGAAACCTGCACAAGATCCAGATCCGAGTTTTCGATTATTTCAAGATCAGAATCTTGCGTGGGTGGTAATTCCAGGTTGTCAATCTCAACCTCGTTTTCCGAATCGATAAATTCTACGGTTAGATCCATAGGTATGCAGTACTGAGGCATTTGAAGAACTGATCCTGAGCAATTTGAGTGGTGTCATATTTATAGTCCAGAATGTTCACTTAACAGGTTGACATCTACAGGGAGTGCATACAGGCATGTTGTACTCCTAGAACCAATCCGATTGGTTCTCGAACATAAGGAGCAGCCCAATACCCCAGTAGAATGGATATTAGAAGGAAAACGAACACAAGGATCGATAACAAGTTACCGGGGGTGAACGTGGTGTAGGAGGGGTCTGGATGTAGGTAAATATCGAAGGTGCGCAACTTCGACATAGGTTAAGGAAAGGCAATCTCTGTGTAAGCAAGATACGAATAAATGGTCAGTTAAGGTCGGGCCAGCATTGGCATAAGATGTCGCGATGCAACCATTCGAATTTCCAAAGCCTTAAGCTAAGAGTAGCTATTAAAAGCGGTTGCGGAGGTTATTTAGGCGGTTTTAAATGTATTTTGTATGAGTTGTTTTTACTGTTTACTGTTTACTCATCCCATAATCAGTGTGTTTGGTATTCCACGGAACCCTCCCGTTTTATTGCATTTCAAATATTGTGACCCCTCGTTATCTTCTAAGAATGAGCAGGAGAAAGTGAACGTGCGTACCCACGAACCCGAATCTCACCCCCTACCCTCGAGTCCTTGATCATGAATGCTTGTGCGCGAAGGTGTGAAATTTTAATTTTGTGAGTTTTGTTCAAAATGCAAATGCAGTTTTTATTTTAGAACAAAGAAAATTATACCATTGGAAAGGGCTTGAAAAATGCTTTCCATGGTATCGGAGGTCATCGTCGTTTTTTGCCTTTTTCAGTCGAGTAGAATATAGAATATACGGGAGGAGGCAGAATTTAAAATTCGGTACAATTTTCCGCTTCAGTGCACCGTTTTAAGAAATTCTTAAAACTAAACTTCTTATCCTACACATAAATATTATTGGGTGGCCTTTAGATATAAACCCAGAAAAGTGTTCCCAATAAGAAATTTAAAACATAAACCTTAAAGTGATCCCACTAGCTAATTTTTCTATACACACCCGTCTAACTTTATCGTAGACACAAACAAATTCGATATCCTCAGCTAATTTTTCTATACACTAACTTCTAACTTTATCGTAGACACAAACAATTTCGATATCCTCAGCCCTGAAAAGTGATCCTATAAGTCTTATACAACTTGAACATTAAAGTGATTCTTCAGCTCATTTTTCCTAGACACACTCCTCAAAAGGAATCGTATAACATATAAAACTAGAGTATAAGACCGCAGCGGCGGTCATCGCAGCGGCAGTCTCGGCAGCGTCCAAACCTCCGCTGCGAAAACCGCCGCTCCCGTATATTCCCACTACTCGACTGAAAAAGGCAAAAAACGACGATGACCTCCGATACCCTAAATAGTATACCCCCTCACTAAAAAAAAAAAAAAAAATTTGGTATCATTGGAAAGCATTTTTCAAGCCCTTTCCAATGGTATAATTTCTCTGTTCTAAAATAAAAACTGCACATTTTGAGCAAAACTCACAAAATTAAAATTT
This sequence comes from Drosophila suzukii, assembly GCF_043229965.1. Taxonomy (NCBI): domain Eukaryota; kingdom Metazoa; phylum Arthropoda; class Insecta; order Diptera; family Drosophilidae; genus Drosophila; species Drosophila suzukii. The sequence continues at coordinate 30,410,934 of NC_092084.1, forward strand.
CACACCTTCGCGCACAAGCAGTCATGAGCAAGGACTCGAAGGTAGGGGGTGAGATTCGGGTTCGTGGGTACGCACGTTCACTTTCTCCTGCTCATTCTCAGAAGATAACGAGGGGTCACAATATTTGAAATGCAATAAAACGGGAGGGTTCCGTGGAATAAAAAACACACTTATTATGGGATGAGTATACGCTTGCAATTAAAAACAACTCATACAAAATACATTTAAACCCGCCTAAAAAACCTCCGCAACCGCTTTTAATAGCTACTAACAAGGTTTTGTAGGTTTGCATAAATCCCCTTTTAGTTTTAGGGTCTTGGGGATTTGTTTGTAGGTTTGCATAAATCACCATTTTGTTTTAGGGTCTTGGGGATTCTATGGGTTAATTTAAAAGCTCGATATAGAAAACTTTTTCCACGACTTATTGAAAAACTCGTTAGTTTAGCAGGAAACCCAAAAAATAGGTTAAGGTTTTTAGTTTTTAAATCAATTAATGCTATAGATACGTGGTATATGTCGCTGAAAAGGTAATTTGATATGCAAAACACGCTGCCAATGCTTAAGTTGTCTAAATACAATTGATTTAATGTTAAAGCTAAATTTTTTTTAAAATCCTCTTTTTGCCTATTTCTCAAAATTGGTTCGAACAATTTCTTTTTAAAATTCAAAATATAGTGCCCTTAAGATTCCTCAACTTTCCATCTACAACACTTTTTGCCCTAATAATTACCGTTTGGAAGTTATTGAGAGATAAAAAGTGCAGCCCGTATGAAATACATTTCATGCCCGCCTTGACTGCCCAAATCTATGCATCATTCATTTGATGGTGCAGCGGTCCCACGCTAGTGCCGTTGACCAAAACGGACGAGTTATGCAGCGGGCTATGCGGCTGATACGGAGTGCAAGGTCAGCGCTCTGCCCATAACGTTACCGTCAATTCTGCTCGTCGCTGCCGACGTCGGGCCTTTTGCGCAGTTTTCTTTGAGAATATTTAGGTAAGAGTTAATTAGGTTTAAATAGACTCCGAAAGATTCCAATGGCACACTGCATGCCTAATTCCAGTATTGCAGCTTTTATAGTTTCCGAGATCACAGCGTTCATACGGACAAACGGACAGACGGATATGGCTAGATCAAATTTGCTAGTGATCGTGATCAAGAATATATATGTATACTTTATAGGTTCGAAGACGCTTTCTTTTACTAGTTACATACTTTCCGACGAATCTATTATACCCTTTTACTCTACGAGTAACAAGTATAAAAACAAGTCGATGGCCTCGACTATTACCCGTTACTAAGCTTAAGGGAATGCGAGAGGGATGGAGATATGGTTTTTTCAGTACCACACCTGGTCAATAGCGCCACCTATCTTCTTCTTCTATAGCGCCACTTGACTTACAGCGCCAACTGGTCTATAGCGCCCCTAGCCCCTGGCGTATTAGTGAAAACAGCTTATTTGCTACATGTGGTGTGCAATCTCGATTGAATTGCACAATATTGATTATTATTTGGTTATAACTTTTTAATGAAGGTCCGATTTCAAAATTTTTTGACATGTAGATAGGAATTTATAAAAAGGCAAACGCTTTTGAATATTTGTACAAAACATAAACAAATGTGTGTGCTGGACGGGTTTTAGTGTTAGAGTTGTGGGCGTAAGAGTGGTCTTGGCACCCTGCCAAGTTACATGCCAAGTCCCAACACTCTAGCTCTTATAGTTTCCGAGATCTCAGGGACAGACGGTCAATCAGACAATTGGACAGACGGACATGGCTAGATCGACTTGGCTAGTGATCGTGATCAATATACTTAATGTACTATATATTTTATGGGGTCGGAAACGCTTGTTTTCTTCATGTTACATACTTTCTGAAGAATCTAGTGTACCCTTTTACTCTACGAGTAACGGGTATTATAAATAGATAATAAAAGATAACCAAATGAAAATAAAAACCGCATCGCATTTTCATTCTTCAATATATGGCTTTTTTTCTTTTAATGTGCACATTGATTACAAATCGAGCCAGTATTAAACTTTAGGTTTGAAATACTCAACCGTTAGTTACTAGGTTGATTTTGATTTGCAGAGTAGCGGTTGCATGATTCTGGAGGCACTCGACAAATGCGTTCTTGATTTTTGTTTAGTGTGTAGATGTGATGCAACGTCTTTTTTGTTAATATGATATGTAAATACACTCCAAATTTCTGCCTGCAGAAGTCTGCGTACTGCTAAGAAGTCCTTTTTATCTTTCACAATTTTGTGCGTGCACTCAATGTAAACTTGTGTATGTGGACTGTACCTACTGAGGCACAAGGTTAAACTTTGTTTACTTTCTGTATGTATGAACGTATGTTGAAATGCACATGCACATAAATAAAAAAAAAGGTTTTATTTTTCGCTCGGCTGGGGGAAATTTACCTTGTTTTGCTGAAGAAATCACCAGTTCTTTGCAACTTAGGTCAAAGGATCACGAATAGTTTCCAGTTGCCAATTTATGAATTCGCTTTCACACGGTGAAGGTCTTCTGGAAGCTAAGAACCCAAATGCTGGAAGCTGCTGGTACGTTTCTGGAAGCTGATGGCAAGTTGATGGAAGCTGATGGTAGGGTGTTGAATGGGGATAGTGGCTTGCTGGAAGCTGGTGGTCGGTTTTTTTTTAAAGAAGTCTAAATAAAAACTGTGAGCTTGTCGAGATGACAGTTCTGTAAAGAGACCTTTTTATGGTTCCCTTGAAATGTCTTCTTTATTTATTTATACATTTTGATTTATACTAGATTTGAGGTCGGCGCCCGGTGTGGAACGTCAGAAATTGTGTTGTGAACGATGTTTTAAGATGCAGTTGGAATAAAAAATAAAAATATTTTTTAATTTTTTGTACAGTTTCAGAGACAAAGCTGTGCTAGGATGGAAATTAGAAAAGACTCAATTTAAGGAACCATAAGCAAGCAGCAAAGCGGAATTGAAATGCACCACCTACCCGCGATCTCAATATGTGGTTATGATTTACGCGTTATGGACATTGGAGTGGGCGTGGCAATCTTTTCTTGGGTCAATGGATAGGTATTGACGAGGCTAAAACATTTCAGTTAAGATTTTTTATCTAGCATGAAAATTGTGGGAGCCACAGACTTAGGCGGCTTAGGGGCATATTCGGAATCTAAATCTCAATTCTCTATCTCATATAGTTTCCCAGATATCCGCGTTCACATTTACGATTTTTTTTAATTTGTGGTCGGTTTCTTTTATTTTATTATTTTATTCTAGCATCAAAACAGTAGGAGCCACAGTTTCGGACGGTTTGTGGGCGTTAGAGTGGGCGTGGCACCCTGCTGAAACAAACTTGCGCTACGCAGGAATTTTAGGAATCTGCATGCCTAATCCCAACATTGTAGCTTGTATAGTTTCCGAGATCTCAGCGTTCATACGGACAGACGGAAATGGCTAGATCGACTCGGCTAGTGATCCTGATCAAGAATATATATACTTTATGTGGTCGGAAACGCTTCCTTCTGCCTGTTACATACTTTCCGACGAATCTAGTATACCCTTTTACTCTACGATTGACGGGTATAATAATGTTATGTTGCTTCGTTAATTATTTTAAGTTCAGCCGCCTGTGGCGCTAAAGAAGAAGAAGATAGGTGGCGCTATAGGATAGGTGTTGTAGTGAAAAAAACAGATCTCCATCAATCCCGCACTCCCTTAAGCTGAGTAACGGGTATTTAATAGTTGAGGCCATCGACTATAGCGTTTTCTTTTGAATTTGAATTGCATTATTGTCAAATTTCAACATTTCTTAAAGAAAAAATCAATAATTTGGATAAAGTTTTAGTGTGTATTTATCAGTTCGTCACTTTACCCTACAACTATTAGAAGTGAAAAATTATTGGCTTACGCCAAGAGCTGTAGTACTTAACTCCGCTGGAATTTTACCATTGAACTTTTACGGGAATATGCTCAATAGATGTCGGCAACTTTCTGCTTTTAAACTTTTAAAACATATTAATTTTTGAAAAAGTGGCATTCAAAAAACGAGTCGTTCATACCCTACACTCCCCTACACTAAAAGTTAATAAAAAATATGTGTCCAAAATAAATCGGTCTTGTCGTAAACCAAAAAATTGGCTATCGAAGGATACAAAAATACATTAAGTTATGGCTTTTAGGTGGCAGCCCTGTTCCTAAGATCTGATGAGCTAGTTGGCCATTCGTTTTCCTGTGACAGCTGAATTATTGCAATCGGAACTTTTCGACAACGTCAAGCTCTAGCGCCTTTCTATAAAAAGTAAAAAAATCTATACAATTTCGGCATATTCAGTTAGCCACAGCCATGGCCCCAAAGAAACGCATTTCTATGATCGCACCGAGGAGCGTGGTACCGGTAGTGCAGACGACCGAGACCGCGTCCCGGCGTTCAGTTGGCACCCAAACGAATGTCCTGGCAATGGGTCCGTCGAAGCTCAAGAAGATGAATGCCTTGCAGATACCGCCGTCCCAACATTTGGCCACGCACCTGATGCCGGCGGTCAATCCGCAGGCAGAACCGTTGGCCGCTTCCATCATGATATGTAAACAACCAACGGCTTGCCCACCGTTTGTTCCCGATTTGAATGAGAAGGCCTGCCAGGCGGTGGACGACGGTACTCTGGATTCAGCCGACCGTGTGATCATCCCGAATAACGGCGAGCAACCGATTGAATATCTGCAGTCCCTGATGACCAATCGAAGCGAAAATGCCAATCACTGGGATCGTAAACGTCTGAAAACTCTGATGACCCTAATCAACGACAATCCACCGCCGAATTGGCTTCTGGCGTCCCAAATGTGGCTGGAGGTCGACCAACTGGAGGAGCGTATAGAGGCCTACGATCAGAGGGAACTGCTCAATGCCAAGAAACCTAAGATGGACGAGGAGCTGGCCAATGGTCAATACGGGGGGCAGAACGGGCAGCAGGGTGAGCAGCAGAACGAAGAGGTTCATCAGCCTTCACCAAAGACTTAGGAAATCGAGCCATATGTTCTATGCATAATTGTTCATATTACATCAACAAAATAATATATAACACATCCATTAAATGTAAAATGAGCTTATTTACGGACTCTCTTGTATTGTCTTAAAGGAAGCGCAAGGGAGATGGAGAATGCAAGCAGCAAAGCGACTTTTTTCGAGATTTCAGGGAGCCACCTAGCGGTGATGACTTGAACAATTTTTAGGTAAATGGGCGAACAAAACTAAATCCCATTTTCACCTTTACAAAATCTTTGAGACGGTGGGGAACAGTCGGACTCAAGCGTTAATAGCGTTTGTGGGTGTACCAAACTTTTTCTAGGTCAATCGATAGGCACTCTTTTTCAAAATCGTACAGCTTATTACCTACACAGGTATATTATACAGCGGCGAGCCAAATGAGAAAAATTTTGAAAGTGCATTTATTTAGTAGATCGTATAGTACATTTTCGTCACGAAAGTTGAGATTAGAACTTTTGTATGTTGAAGGTGCAAATGTCTCTAGGTTTTTACCTCGTTAAGAGGTGTTTTTGTTTGATATTACAAGTTTTTGAAAAGTGAAGCCCGTTACTCGTGGAGTAAAAGGGTATACTAGGTTAACGTTGGAGCAAAATGAACTTGCGCTGCTCAAGAAGCTCAAGAATATACATACGTGCCAAGACCCAACGATCTAGCCTTTATAGTTTCCGAGATCTCAGCGTACGGACGGACCGACAGACGGACATGGAAAGATCGACTTAACTAGTAATCCTGATCAAGAATATATATTATTTATAGTGTAGCGCTTGCTTAAGCAGAAGTGGCTCATAGAGACACAGGGGTGGCGCCATCTAGCATTCGTGCGAAGAAATGTCCTGTAGCAGGTTTCGGAATAAGTGAGAGCAACAGGGGCAAATGTCAGGCTTTCTCGCGTCTAGTTTTTCACCTCATACTCCGGGGTTTGGGTTACCGCCTGAATTTTGGCATCAGAGTCGGTCTTTTCCGTTTTGGCAGCCTAGGCGAGCAGAAGTGAAAATTTCTCTACAAGTGTTTAATCCGCAAAGCTTAGCGCGAGTGACTAAGGTCGGCCTGTTCATCTTGCTGGGCCACCGGAAAAAAGGAGATATATTTAGGAGATTAACTACGGATTAGGCTACCAGCCGTCCTCAAAAGGTTCCTGCGCGGCCGCCGTGAATTCGAGAGAGATCTGTGGAGGTCATCCCCTATTATATTTGGAGCCGGACAAGCTGCTCGAAAAACTAGGTCGAGAAGCGGAAAAGAGGCCCAGTTCAGGGCCCCGCCAACAGCATTGCCTTTGGGGCGATGGAAGAAGACCCGACACACATAACCATTTTTGTTTGCTAAGTTACAAATCAAAAGCTTTTGCTTGGGGTTCGTTCTTCCTTTGAGCGAGAGCCAAAGGCAGTTGTTCGATCGCGCTGCAAGACGTTTGGTCCGTCGCGGAATCGCGGCGGAAATTTTCTTCGTAGAGCCGTGAATTTGGCGTAAAATGCCGGAAAACTAAGATAAAATTCAAGGGGGAAATCGGAAAAGTTAAGCCCCCAACTTGCACCAAATTCTTACGTTCCCCAACACTGAAAATTTAAAATAACGTTTAACGGCCGCTGCTCCCGAATACTGAACTTGGGTATATACGTTTAAAAATCTGTTAAAAATCGATTTACAAACGGATTGTAGTGATTGTGATTGTAGTGATAGTGATTGTAGTCTTCAAGAAAACAACATAAAACTAATTTCGGTTTTTAGGCGTGTATTTTTAAAGAAGCCATTTATGCCAACGTTTTTGAATTTTTTCCAACATTTTCAACTTTGACGAAGGGTAGCTTCTAAACTTATTAATGGAACTCAATTATGTGTATAAAAAAGTTAAAGGGCATTCTATTACCTGTAAAATGAGTCTTTGATGACCGAATTCGGTTGATCAGAACTCGAGTTAAAAAATAGTTAGAAAGTGCGAAAAACGCTTTTTACACTTTGTACAAAATTGGTACCATAGAAAAAATTTGAAGTGCTCTGTTCTTAATCAAGGAAAACAAAGGTTTCCTTGAAGGCGTATTTCATTATTTTTTTTTGTAAACTAATGTTTTTTGTAAACTGGTGTTAGCTATGAATTGTACTCTTAGAATTACTAATAGGAAGGCAGGCAAGACCTTTGGGCATGTTACCCATAATAGCTGAACCTAAGATGCATTGTATGGAAGCTAGGGCAGAAGCTAAAGAGAATATAGTTAAAAATGCAAGATGTGATAAAAGTAGAGTTGATCAAAATGAGGCAAAAATTGTGAAACATGGGATTGGCGATCATGTCTTGGTACGAAGTGAGGAACGGCATAAAACGAAATTGAATCTCAAGTTTAAAGGACTGCTTGTGGTAACAGAATTGCTGGAAGGTGATCGTTACCTATCGAAATCATTGACTAGTAAAATAACTTTTAAGTATTTTCATGAGAGCTTGCAAAAATTGCCAGATAAACGAGTTGAATCTGAGTTGGTCGAAGAGAGTGATGGCGTTGAAATAGACGCAGGAGATGACTTGAGACCTGTCACCTAAGAGGGGTGCACAGGACATCACACACAGAGGCTATGTTTGATCTGATGAGAAATTGTGGCACTAAAGGTGCATATAGTCGCAAGTGGCGGCAAGAGCCTGTAATGTGTTGTGATAAATTGTAAGCCAAATGGTCGGGTTTTCGCAGAAGAGTACAAGCTAGCCGTGTCGAGTGAATTAATAATAATAATAATATCACCAGTTTACAAAAGAAAATTGATGAAATACGCCTTTAAGGAAACCTTTGTTTTCCGGTAAGATACATCTCCCTGATTAAGAAAAGGGCACTTAAAATTTTTTCTATGGTACTAATTTTTTTTAAGTGTAAAAAACGTTTTTCGCACTTTTTTATTTTCTAACTCGAGTTGTGATTAACCGAATTCGGTCATCAAAGACTCATTTTACAGGTAATAGAATGTCCTTTAACTTCCTTATACACATCATTAAGTTCCATTCATTAGTTCAAAAGCTACACTTCATCAAAGTTGAAAAATTGGGAAAAAAAACAAAAACGCTGGCATAAATGGCTTCTTTAAAAATACACGCGTAAAAACCGAAATTAGTTTTATATTGTTTTCTTGAAGGCTAACCCGTAACGCAGAATATGCGCCATTGATCACGACAATCCGTTGGTAAATCGATTTTTAACAGATTTTTAAACGTATATACCCAAGTTCAGTATTCGGGAGCATCGGCCGTTAAACGTTATTTTAAATTTTCAGTGTTGGGGAACGTAAGAATTTGGTGCAAGTTGTTATGCATAACGTCAGTTTCCTTGCTATTAGTGCTGGGCAAGCTAAAAAGTATGCGATTGCAGTTACGAGGAAATCTGGACTAAGTGTTTCTGTCTAAGGTAGCACAACCTATTGACCTAAAAATCCGATGTTAGAATCAACACTGGTACAGTGGTGATAGAAAATCAGAGAGGTCAGGGTAAACTTTTATATACTATTATTAGTGGTACTTTGCACTACCTGTGAGGCAAGAAGTTAAAAATAATATTTAATAATACGGATTTTGTTGATCTATATATATAGTTTTCATGGTGTCAGTGATGCTGCCAGTGCTCGATGACCCAAAATGCCGTAATACTAAGTCTAACGGTTAAAAACGGGGCCGAGACGCCCAAAAAAAATGTTGACATCATCGAATTTTCAGGGGATAATAATATTCTGTAGATCAACAAAGAAAAAAAATTACATTAACATAAATGTGGTCCTCCGCGTCAAAAAGCTTAACCGCAATTTTATGTCATGAAGGAAGGTTTTGAAGAAAAACGCGAAAATCTGTTCCATTTGAGATGGAAGGAATGGTGTCCAAAGAAACCAATTAAATTGAAAAAAAATGTTTCTTAACCATGTACCATTTACAGAGGAAGTAAATTAATAACTATTTTGGCACCATTACTGGAGCAAGGATAGTTTAAAAAGTATTTTCACATTTGGCAAAAGTTCTAGAAGGCTTTGCAATTGACTTATAAATAGTGTAGAAAAAAGTTAAAAGAACAGGCTTTCCAATTACACCACTTTCAATGTGATGACTCTTTATTTATAGCTGATTTGTTCAACCAAACTTTTCTTACTACCTTAGGTTCGGTTAGGTTAGGTTTATCTCTAACAAACCACTTTAATTGATTAAGGAGTTGACCCACCCAAAAAATGCTAGGCCCAGTACATATAAAGATACCGATGTCTTATGGAGATTCCATCGCCAATTGCGGCGGCAGTCGTTCCCAGAGGGTTAGTTTAAAATGTTTGTTTGGATGTGGCAAGATTGCTTACCATTGCTTCCCAGATATGTATCGCAGTGCAATTAACGGTGACGCAGAGAGGCGACAGCGCTGAGAACGGTCGGAAAATTTGTACAAGAAGTTATACAATGATGCTTTTACTAATCACGGAACGGTTTTAACCTTTGACGCAATTTTAGCCAGGCTCGACTTTGTCTTTAGCGACAAGGGACCTATTCACATAATTGAACAAGAACTAAGCGTCTCTACACAAAATAAGTTCTCAGTTATTTACTTTTATAATTTGGCTTACCCTAATAATAAATAAAACCATAATGACTTATATGAAAGAAAATCCCATAACTACAGAAACAAACCTCAGACACAGGCAAAACGCCTTGAGAGTGTTTATAACTGGCCTAAACGGCCCAATTTCCGCCACTCTGTTTTCCGTTAATTCTCCTGACTTGCGAAACGCATTAGCCAGAGTGCAAGAAATGGAAAGCAACCAATTGAGGGCACAGTGTGCTTATCATTTTAGCTCTCCTCGACGCCGCTTTAACGAAAATCTAAGAACTTCATAAGACTCATATTATAAATCGGACAACTACAATCAGGGAAATCACATAGCTATCAACTTTTTAATACCTATGAAAATGCTAACAGCTATCTTAATGCTAATAACTTCCAAACAATAATAACTATCAGCAATACTCGGTTCAGTTCTAGCCCAAAAAATAATGTTTGGACCCAACCGAACAATACTTACCAAAACAGGGGTGAACCAGTGGAAGTGGACGCCATCATCCAACTCCAAAATAGAAATAATAATCCTTTTAACCAAACATTTGCAAGATTATCCAACCAGTTATCCAACCCGTGAAACCGGGCCACTTATGGAATTTATAAACAATTTTCAAAATTCGATCTAAGCGATCTTTGCCTCTGCCTTTGCATTTGCCTTTGTCTTTGCCCTTGTCTTCGGCTTTGGGGCCCGCCCTTGGTATCCCAGCCAAGATAAACAAACCAAACTTAAAGGACTTCCGCTCGAAACCCAATCAATTGCGTTGCAAGTTCAAACTATTGCGATTCAAACCCAAACAAATTGAATCGGTCAGCATATTTTAATTTCTCAATAGGATGCCATGATTTCATCAAAAGCTTTTATTCTAAACCAAGGAAAAGTTCTTGAAGCTCAAAGAAAAGCTTCTGGCAGAGGTTCGTTGGATAAGGTTTTAGAATTAAGCTGGCAGTCCATTTTGGATCGAGAAACAGACCGGAAGTTCGGAATTCGAATGTAAGAAATAAAGTGTTTTGTATTAGTGAAATAAAATTAAAAGGTTTAACACCAAGTTCGAATAAGTAAAAAATATATTTTTTTACTAAAATTACCAGTGACAATATTAATTTGTACATGTGTGGGGTGCGAATAGCGGAATAACGTTGCGGGAATTGTAAATACTTCCCTTATGCTTGTTTGTCACCTGCACAACTAAATTGCAAACGATTTGCTTGAAAAAATTTGTGGATATTGTAACTTTCTTTCCAAAGATTTTGAAATCCGGCTTCGACTGGACCAAAATGTTGGGGCGGGCGGCTTGGTCACTGAAATAGGTGAAGTCCCAAGAACGAAGGGTACGCAAAAAACACGGTGGTACTTTGGGGTTTTTACGCGACGTGCAAAGGTGATTATTGGTACACTTGGAAATAAGAACTGCTTAAGCCTATCTTAACTTTAGCGCTCCAGAGCGGAGCGGTGACATAGGGGAGAGATGGAGAGGGAGAGCGGACGGCAGTGCAAGCGCGAGTTACGTATAACCCCACTTCACTTCCCACATATGTCCAAAACCCAATTTCTTCTTTACCACCTCTTAATAATAAAGTACAAGAATTGCTTAACTCATTAAATGCTAAATAAACAATATATTAAAGTAATACAGCAAACAGGAAATGCACAGGTCAACGATCTGGCACATGCCAACCAAAATAAGTTCTAAGAATCCAAATAAGCAATATAACACAGTAAACAGGAAATGCATAGTTCATCGATCGTTATTAAATTCAGGCTAACTAGAGGCCAACGATCTTACACATGTCGACCAGAATAATTCGTAATAAGCACTTCTGTAAACCTAAATTAAGTTTTCTTTAAAACATTATCAATAAAGAATATTCAGTTGATTTTTGCCCACCAAACCCGCTTGACGTGTTTTACTTACAAATAATTTATTTTTTTAAAAACTTCGTAACTCCTTAAACAAAATTGGCGCAGTCGGTAGGATCCTTTTTAATTAAAGAGGGTCCAGTAATTATTCAAATCGAACTTAACGTGAAGAAAAAAAATATAACAAAAATTTTTTGTGATAAATAAAAAATACAAAAAGTCAGCAAACAGAAGCGAACTAAAAATCAGTCCGCTAAGTGAACGTGGTGCAGTGCATAGAAAAGTGCATTGATCAAAGCAAAACCAGACCAAGCAGCGCAACAGCATTAAATCCAACTAAAAATCAGTGGATTAATGCCTGTAGAGATCGAACTAAAATCGACTTAGACAGCGCTAAGAAGGAAATCAACTCAACCTGGATATAAGAAGGCAGCGAAGGATCGCTTCATACGACAATAGCAGGATGGCTCACGATAACGGCCAGTTGCCCCAAGCGGATCTTTTAGAACAATTGGCCATAAGGGAAAGACAGCTGGAGCAACTGCAACAAGCGTATGTACAGCTCCAAGGAAATGGAAACAACCCAGCCCAACAAGAGCGGTTGTTCAAAAACATCAATCGTTTGGCAACCTTTACGGGAACCGGGGAAATCTCCATCAACTCCTTCTTCAGTAGCGTGGAGTACCTGTTACAGACGGTAGAGGACCCACAACTCAAGAGAGAAGCCACAAGGACAATATTCTACAGGACAATTCAGGGTCAAGCAAAGGATGCAGTAATAAATATCCCGGAGCCGGACAACTGGGACCTGATAAAAGCCACCTTGAAGTTAAGATACAGACCAGACACGGAGCCGCACCAAATCTACAAGAGGATATGTGACCTGAGAGTGAATTCGGTGAGCGAGCTTGCAGTAGAAATTCAAAATATAAAATATAAAAATGATGAATTAATTGTGTATCATATGAATGATAATTTTATAGATTTAAGTAATGTCGAAAGTTTATTAGTTAACACAGCCAAAGAAATGACACAAGGCACTTTACTAGACAAGATCTACGAAGTCAGAGATTTAAGCACTATATTAAAGATAGTGATGCAACGCAGATATGAGAATAGTTGCATTAGGTATCAGTATAGGAAAGGTAGACCTAATCAAAACAATTACAGGAACAACAACCAGAATACCAATCAACAATATAATCAGCAAAACAATACAATGCAAAATGCACATCAAAATAAGAATACCGATCAACAATATAATCAGCAAAACAATACAATGCAAAATGTACATCAAAATTATCAGAGCAACAATTCAGGACAAGTTAGACAGAACAATACCCCTCAGAATTTTAGAGGCAATAACTCCGGACAAAGTAGACGATATCAAAATAATCAGTGGAATCAACAAGCAGGATCACATCAGTCTAGGCAAAATAGGCCAGCGAATGTGGTACCTATGGAGGTAGATAACATAGAAGCCAACCATCACCAAAACAATACCGACCAAAGCAGATACGACTATGACAACTACAACAGTGACCATAACTCGAACAGTAAACACGATAATAATCAAATGGAAAACTATCCACAGGCAGAATTCAATAATACGGTTTTTTTTACGAAGCCGCCTCGGATGGGTTACCACTAATAGAACTTAACATAGACAAACAGAAATACGTGGCCTTAATAGACACAGGAGCCACCTTGAGTTTAGTTAGCGACCAGATTAACGGTTACAGAAAAATAAGACTAAATACGCCCATACCATACACTACAATTAACAGCAAAGACGTAATAGCGTACGAAAATCATACCACAGCCCCAAAAGAATTTAACTTACCAAATAACGCAAGAGTACGATGGAAATTAGCCCCGCTTAAGGGAAGAAAATACAATTTTATCATAGGGATAGACCTCCTAAATTTTTTGAATGCATTTATAAACATTGAGAGGAAGGTTTTAATTTTAAATCAAAAAGAAAACGTAATTATAAACAATCCATATCAATACGAAGAAGTTTCCGTATTAGAAAGTAGCAGTAAAAACTTAGAGAATTTGAAACTCGACCACTTAAATGAAGAAGAAGTCAGAGAAATTAAAGTCATTGTACAACGATTTAGCAAACTTTTTTTTAAGGAGGGAGACCAACTAACTAGTACGACAGAAATTGAACACGAAATACGGACCAATACAGAGGAACAGTTAAACTCAAAACTTTATAGATACCCACCACAACACGCGGAAGAAGTTAGGAAACAAATAAAAGAAATGGAAGAACAGGGTATAATTAGAAAGAGTAATTCAAGATACTCTAGCCCACTTATAGTAATCCCGAAGAAGATCGACAACTCAGGAAAGAAAAAGTTTAGGATAGTAATAGACTACAGGAAGTTAAATGAAATAACCATAGACGACAAATTTCCGATTCCGAACATTAATTCTATTTTGGATAAACTAGGAAGAGCTCAATACTTCACTACAATAGATTTAGCCAAAGGCTACCATCAGATCTTAGTCCGAGAATTAGACAGAAAAAAAACGGCATTCGTAACGCCACATGGACTATATGGTTTATAAGAATGCCATTTGGGTTGAAAAATGCCCCTGCCACATTCCAAAGACTTATGAATGAAATACTTAGGGATCACATTAATAAAAAATGCGTCGTGTATCTAGACGATATACTTATTTTCAGCACCTCATTAAAAGAACATATTCAAGCTATTAACGAAATATTCCAAATATTAGAAAAGAAAAATTTAAAAATACAGATTGACAAGTGTAACTTCATGAAAATGGAAACTGAATTTCTAGGACATATCCTTACAAAAGAGGGCATTAAGCCAAATCTAAATAAGATCGCAATCATAGAAAAATTACTGTTACCACGAACAGAGAAGCAAATAAAAAGCTTCTTAGGTATAACAGATTATTACAGAAAATTTATAAAAGATTATGCTAAAGTAGCACAGCCAATAACCAAGTATTTGAAAAAAAATGTTAAAATAAATCTAAAAGACCCCACCTATGTCGAAGCATTTGAAAAATTAAAACATTTAATCAGTTCTCACCCAATTTTAAGATATCCCAATTTTGAAAAAAAATTTACATTAACTACAGATGCATAAAATTATGCAATTGGATCTGTCCTATCTCAAGACGGTCATCCAATCTGCTTTGCATCAAGAAAGCTAAACAATCATGAAAAAAATTATTCAGCAACAGACAAAGAATTCCTAGCAATACTATGGAGCGTCAATTATTTCAGACCATACCTTTACGGGAATAAATTCAAAATATTAACTGACCACCAGCCAATAAAATTCTTACACTCAAAACATTAAGGTAAAGATATTTCACCCAGACACCAGAGATGGTTATTAAAATTAGGAGAATATCAATTTGAGATAGATTACTTGAAAGGAAAAGAGAACAGAGTGGCAGATTTTCTTAGCAGACTGGAAGACAGCGACCTCACGAACAAAACCAAAAACGAAAGAGACAATGAATACAAAGATAATATTTCAGACATAATATTTCAGAGCAAACATTGAAGATAATCTCTCAACATCAACAGTACACTCAGCCGAAGAAAATTTACACAATCATTTTTATATAAAAGAGGAAAAAGTTAACAAATATAAAACACAAATAATTATTACAGACAGTAAAACAGACGAGTATAAAACAATACATGGAAAATCAATAATATTTATAGCAAAACATGACTTTCCAACAATGGGAGATATTTTCAGGAAATATATACACAAAGGAAAAGTCGGAATCTATTCAGAATTATCGTATCAAGAGTATAACATAGTACAAGAAAAACTAATGGAAATGTTTTCAGACAACAAACAATTAGAATTCATAAAATGCACACTCAGAGCTCAAGATATTGAACATGAAACAGAAGCAGTAAGACAAATTTCGTTTTATCATGTAAGAGAAAGTATGCACTCAGGAATTCAGGAAACATATAACCAATTGAAAAACAAGATTTACTTTCCAAAATTGTTAGAGTTGGTGCAAATGGTTATAAATCAATGCGATTTTTGCAAAGAAATAAAATATGATAGAAATCCTATTAAAAATAAATTCAGTAAAACGGAAACCCCATC
This sequence comes from Drosophila suzukii, assembly GCF_043229965.1. Classification (NCBI taxonomy): domain Eukaryota; kingdom Metazoa; phylum Arthropoda; class Insecta; order Diptera; family Drosophilidae; genus Drosophila; species Drosophila suzukii. The sequence continues at coordinate 30,426,509 of NC_092084.1, forward strand.
AGATAAAAATCAGATAATACACTTGGATACATATGTAATAAAAACAAGGGAGAACGTTATAGTCGAGTACCTCGACTACCAGATACCCGTTACTCAGCTATATGGAGATATGCAAGCAGCAAAGCGAGATTAAAATGCGCCACCTACCGGCGGTATACAGATTTAAGCGTTATGGGCGTTAGAGTGGGCGTGGCAAATTTTTTTTTGGATCAATCGATAGGTATTGACGAGACGAATACATTTCAGTTAACATTTTTTATCTAGCATGAAAATTGTGGGCGTCACAGGGTTTTGCGGTTTGTGGGCGTTAAAGTGGGCGTGGCAAACTTTTTTTTGGATCAATCGATAGGTATTGACGAGACCAATACATTTCAGTTGAAATTTTTTATCTAGCATGAAAATTGTGGGCGTCACAGGGTTTTGCGGTTTGTGGGCGTTAAAGTGGGCGTGGCAAACTTTTTTTCGGGTCAATCGATAGGTATTGATGAGAACATTACATTTCAGTTAAAATTTTCTATCTAGCATCAAAACTGTAGGAGCCACAGTTTTGGGCGGTTTGTGGGCGTTAGAGTGGGCGTGGCAGTCTACTGAAACAAACTTGCGCTGCGTAGGAAGCTCAGGAATCTGCACGCCAAATCTCAATAGCCTAGCTCCCATAGTTTCCGAGATCTCAGCGTTCATCCGGACAGACGGACAGACGGACAGACGGACAGACGGACATGGCTAGATCGACTCGGCTAGTGATCCTGATCAAGAATATATATACTTTATGGGGTCGGAAACGCTTCCTTCTGCCTGTTACATACTTTCCGACGAATCTAGTATACCCTTTTACTCTACGAGTAACGGGTATAAATACACATTTTTTAACGACCATAGATAAATTTTCAAAGTTCGCAGCAGTATACCCATTAAATGATAGAAATCATATCACTATAGTAGAACAATTGGAGGAACATTTTACGAAAATAGGCAAACCAGGTAAAATAATAGCTGATAACGAATTTGATTCATTCAGGATTAAAGAACTACTAAGACAAGAAGGGATAGAATTACACTTAACAAAACCGAATAGTCACACTGGCAATTCAGATGTAGAAAGACTACACAATTCACTAGCAGAAAAGTTTAGAATAACATATAAAACGGAAGCGTCGAATATGTCAGTAAAACAAATTATGCAGAGAGCAGTGAGAAATTACAATGAAAGATATCACTCCACAATCAAATGTACCCCCAGCGAAGCCCACAACAATAAGATAGAATTGACAAAAAAAAAAAAGAAAATATAGATAGCGCTAAACAAAAAATGTTAGAAAAGCACAACGGCAACAGGGAGCATTATGAAGAAAAACGAGAAGAGGGTTTTATAAAGAACTACAAGGCAGTCAGACACAAAGAAGCTCCGAAATTCAAAAAAGCAAATCTCGGTAATATTGACCCAATAAATATTAAACGCCCTTATAAATTTACAGAAAATACTAACGACGACTATGTTGCTGACGACAATACTAATGACAATGGCAATATCAACAACAGCGGGAACACTAACGATTCAAGAAATACCTGATCAGGACGGGTATGCGCAAATAGAGATGAAAAATCAAGATATAATTATCACAACAGATATAGTAGTACATATAATAAACTTAAAAGATATTGACAATATTTTGAACGAAATAGGAAAAAACATAGAAATGACAAACAATGACAACAAACACATATTACAATCGGAACTAACTGAAACAAAAAATAAATTGTATACCCTATATGGAAACCACAATCGCGAAAGAAGAGGATTAATTAATGTAGTAGGTAGTTCAGCAAAATGGTTGTTTGGAACAATGGACGATGAAGACAGGAAAGAAGTTGAGAATCATATCTCTACATTTAAAGAAAACAAGCAGGAAACAGATGAAGCATTAAACAAGCAAATTTACATAAATACGTATTTCAATGATACAATAAAATACATTGAACAAATAGTTAAATCAGATAGAGAGGCAATAGAGAGACAATTGAATGCAATTAGCAAATTCGAAAATAACAGATACCAGGAGAACTTATATTACGACCAACAGATAAAAATTCAGTTAATAAAAAATAAGATTGAACATTTGCAGGATAACGTTGCTTCTGCTAGATACAATATATTACATCCCAGCATATTAACAGATCACGAAATAAAAAAATACAATATCGATTTCAACAAACTAAACCATATAAAGTTAGCTACGGCTATGTTCAGAAATAATCTTTTAGTATTCGCAATAGAAATACCAAAAAACTTTATAACAGTAAAAATACAACAGATAATACCGATGCCTAATGAAGAAAACTTTGAAATAGATCAGGAATCAGAACTGATATTTAACTATAAAAATTCAACATACACCTATAAAACAAATAAAAAATTAAAAGAAATGCGAAAAAGTAAACATTGTGTATTTAAGAAAAATTGCAAACTGATACAAAGAAATTAAATGCAAATATTAGAACTAGACGAAGAAACCGTAGTAATTAAGAATGCTAAAAATGAAACATTATATCAAAATTGTAACAGCAATGAAATTAAAATGAAAAAAAATATTCTAATACACTTTACAAATTGTACAATAGGTATAGAAAATAATTATTTTACAAATTCATACGAATTAGATAAGAAAAGAATTTTATATGAGAAATCAAATCAAACTCAAAATTTTACTAAACAAATCACTTTTGAGAAAATATTGGAAAATAATAAGATTAACTGGTCGAACATAAGAAAATTAAAAACACATAAAGACATAAATTATTTTTTTAATGCAACCATACTTTTGTCAATAATTGTATTAATTGCGTACATTGTTTTAAAACACAAGAAAATTAAAATTCAGCTCAATAACAATAGAATTCAGGAGAATTCTTATCTAAAAGGGGGAGAAGTTACGTATAACCCCACTTCACTTCCCACATATGTCCAAAACCCAATTTCTTCTTTACCACCTCTTAATAATAAAGTACAAGAATTGCTTAACTCATTAAATGCTAAATATAAATAAACAATATATTAAAGTAATACAGCAAACAGGAAATGCACAGGTTAACGATCTGGCACATGCCAACCAAAATAAGTTCTAAGAATCCAAATAAGCAATATAACACAGTAAACAGGAAATGCATAGTTCATCGATCGTTATTAAATTCAGGCTAACTAGAGGCCAACGATCTTACACATGTCGACCAGAATAATTCGTAATAAGCACTTCTGTAAACCTAAATTAAGTTTTCTTTAAAACATTATCAATAAAGAATATTCAGTTGATTTTTGCCCACCAAACCCGCTTGACGTGTTTTACTTACAAATAATTTATTTTTTTTAAAACTTCGCGATTCCTTAAACAAAATTCGCGCGAGATGTAGACATCTGGATAAAACTGCCGCTCGACACTGCCTCCTGAAATTAAACGCCCTTTTGATGTAAACAATAGGAAATAAAAAAATACCGGTCCTCAATCTATTTATTCTAGATACTTAAGGGTTTGGGATAGTTTTACCGTGCTTAACTCTCTGTGTTACAAAAACTATTTAAATCGTTGTAAGGTCCATTTCCGACCGATCAGGCAATAGCCGTTCTGTTTTCCAAGCTTTTTCAAACGACATATTCTACCTTACCTCATTCTTCACAGCCTTATTCTTACACTGTATCCAAGTCTTATTTAATATTCTGACCAACCTTAAACGAAAGCTCTCTACTTGTTGGTCTTCAACGTGTTAGGTACGTTTATTCACCTGGTCCCGATGGAGTTCCTGGCTGCGTGCTTAGATATTGCGCGGAGGCCTTATGCAAGCCCCTCTTTAAATTGTTAACCCTATCCTAACAATCTTCACAATTTCCCCATATGTGAAAGGAATCGTGAGCAAATCCTCTCCATAGGACGCGAAGCGAAGTGGAAGCAAATAATTATAGAGGTATCTCTAAATTATCAGCGACCCCAAAGCTCTTTGAAAATTGTATTACTCTATAGGTAGATATATCTCCGTTTCAACACGGGCTTATGACACGTAGATCAACAACCACTAACCTTTTGGAACTTACATCATTTGTGATAAAGGGATTTAAAAAACATCTTCAAGCAGACGTCAATTTCACAGACTTTAGTAAAGAAATTGACCCTCTAAGTCATGTTCTTCTGGTTAGAAAACTGTTGATCTTTTAAAATGGATATATATATGGATTATATGAATTCCAGAATAGAAGAGTACTTTTTAAAAATTATTTCTCTCGTCTACTCCACGTTCCCTCTGCAGATGATGTTAAATTATGCCTGCAATACAAGGATACTTCTTGCCAGTCCAACTTACAATCCAATTTAAATAATTTTCAAACAATTTACTGGATATAAACGGCTCTAAGTGTAGTGACTTTTTGTCGTGTGAGTCCTCAATATGCAATATAGACGCTGAGTGAGGGCTCATTGGATAGAATAACTCTCGGTATGTATCATGGTGTTTTGTTGGACCCAAGACTAAGGTTTGCTGATCACATCTCGTCCATGGTGAGTTAAGCTAGGGGTGCTCATGGCGTTATTAAAAGGTGGTCAAAGGAGTTTTATGATCCTTATATAACTAAGACCTTATTTATTTCGCTTGTCCGCCCGATACTTGAGTATGGATCACCCGTCTGGAGTCTGCAATACGGAATTCATGTTGATCGTATCAAATCTGTACAGAAGAACTTTTTACTATTTGCTTTAGGTAGGCGCCTGGGATGCAAACCTTATTTTACCTTCTAATTCTAATAGATTACTCCTAATTACCTAACCCTCCCTAGTCAACCGCAGAACGATGCTTGGAACAGTCTTTATTTATAACCTTATTCGGAGTTAAATGTATAGCCCCGACTTGGTTATCCAGCTAAACTTTTCTGTTCCATGCAGATTAACAAGAAATTTCATTCCCCTAATTTTAAATCATTGTAGATCTAGATCTTTCAGAGTATTGTGTTCTGATTACAATTGACTTTATCCTATTATCACAAAATTTGACTCTCTGCCTCTCCTAAGACGATTAATATTAAATGTTTTAACACAGATTTAGATCCTACTTTTTTTCCTCGAACTTTATCTTTATTTTTCTACGCGTCTATCATCTCTCGGATTCATGCCGCACGACACAAGGCAGCGCCCCTCGGTTGATTAGGCGGGAGGTGTGGCTTTGGAATCCCACGCTTAAAAAAAGAATATTTATACCCGTTACTCGTAGAGTAAAAGGGTATACTAGATTCGTCGGAAAGTATGTAACATGCAGAAGGAAGTTCAGAAACTCTTCCTTTTTACCATATAAAGTATAAAACAAGGAAGAACGCTATAGTCGAGCACCTCGACTATCAGATACCCGTTACTCAGCTAAATAGAGATATGCAAGTAGCAAAGCGAAATTAAAATGCGCCACCTACCGGCGGTATACAGATTTAAGCGTTATGGGCGTTAGAGTGGGTTTTTACTCTACAAGTAACGGGTGTAAAAAGCTGATCGGGGGTTTCAAGCACTTTTCTTACTTATTATACCCTCGCAGAGGGTAATATGATTTCAGTCAGAAGTAGGAAACGTTTCAGACCCCATAAGGTATATATATTCTTGATCAGCATGACTAGACAAGTCGATCTAGCCACGTCCGTCTGCCCGTCTGTTCGCCCGTCTGCGCAAACTGGTCTCTCAGTTTTAAAGCTATCGGCCTGGAACTTTTCCAAAAGTCTTCTTTCCTTTGCAGTAGTAGTATATAAGTATAAGGACAACTATATCTTATAGCTCGTTTAGGAATAATCGGGGAAAAAATTTAAAAAAATTATATCTGTGGTGTTTAACATATATCCCCCTACGCTTGGAAACTACATTTTTTAATTAGTTCTGAATTTCGTATTTAATTTTGTCAAAATCGGACGACTATATCATACAGCTGCCATAGGAAGAATCGGAAAATTGGTGGGAAAATAATATGAATCAAATTATAGCTTCGGTGTTTTTTGACATATTTATCTTATACTAATGGGAATATAATTTTTTCTATTTTTAAGAACTTCGAATTGGATTTAATAATAAGACCTGCAAGGGTATACGAACTTCGGCTTGCCGAAGTAAACTTCCTTTCTTGTTATACCCTTGCTGAGGGTATTATGATTTCAGTCAGAAGTTTGCAACGCAGTGAAGGAGACGTTTCCGACCCCATAAAGTATATATATTCTTGATCAGCATCACTAGACGAGACGATCTAGCCATGTCCGTCTCTCCGTCTGTCCGTCGGTTTCTACGCAAACTAGTCTCTCAGTTTTTAAGCTATAGGGCTAAAACAGAAACGGAAATCGGAAAAAAAAATTTCTTTGGTGTTTTTTAAAGTATAACCTCCTACGCTTGGAAATAACATTTCTTAATGAGTTCTGAATTTCGAATTTAATTTTATCAAAATCGGACGACTATATCATATAGCTGCCATAGAAACGATCGGAAAATTGGTGGGAAAAACATTTCCTTTAAACCCTGAGTTTAAAATTTATTCTAATCTTAGGTTAGGTTAGGTTAGGTAGGAGTGGTTGGAGACTAAATATTAGTCCCCTCACTTAGGCCACAATGGGCCCCTTGTGATACCACATGATCTCTGAAAGATCCGTTTCCCTAGCTCATGGGTTTTCTGCCTTCGCGAAGTATTCTGTTCTTCTTAAGAAACATAGTAGTTTTTGAATGCTTACGTCCTGAATGGCCGCAAGGTTCGGAAGTGTGTAGCTACCTAGGGTTTGAAAGCGCTTTAGGTTATGCGCTGGGCAGAAGCATAGGAGGTGTTCGATGCTCTCCTCTTCGTCTATCTCTTTGCAGCTGCGGCAGAAGTCGTGGTTACTTAGACCCAGCCTTGTCGCATGAGTCCCTATGAGACAGTGGCCCGTGAGGGCATTTAGGAGAGTGGAGATGTCCTCCCTACTACATTGTAGGAGAGTTTTTGTTCTTTTCGTGTTATAGTTTGGCCATGTGAGTCTAGAATTGTGGCATATTGAGATTGAGTGGGACGTAGTCTGTATAACGTGGTAGGGGTGAATGTTTTGATAGGGTAATGGAGTGACCCGTGGAGCCCGTTGTCCAAGCCGCTGCTTCACGGAGTCTCAGCGCTGTTGCAGATGCCCAGCTTTTGGCAAGTAGGTCCAGGGGTTGGAGATCGAGAATTGTGTTTAGTGCCTCGGTGGCGGTAGTGCGCATCGCCCCACTGATGCAGAGCTCTGCGCTCCTTTGGATCTTGTGAAGGATCCGGAGGTTGCAGTTCTTATCTAGAGAAGGCCACCAAACGATGTTTCCGTAGAGGAGAATGGGCCTGACTATTGCAGTATATAGCCAGTGAACTATCATGGGGGAGAAACCCCACTTCCTCCCTATGGCTTTTTTACAAGCGAAGAGGGCTATGGCCGCTTTGCGTGTGCGATCTAGGATGTTATCAGTCCAGAGGAGCTTTTTGTCAAGGATGACACCTAGGTACTTTGCTTGGTTGCTAAGGGTTAGGCGCGTTTGGTGTAGTTTTGGGGGAACTAGAATTGGTACCTTGTACTTCCTTGTAAAGAGAACTAGTTCGGTCTTTTCCGGGTTAACTCCCAGTCCACAGCCAGCCGTCCACCGAGAGAGGGTGGATAGGGCTGTCTCCATTAGATTACAAAGGGTTTGCGGGAACTTGCCCTGCAGTAGGATAACCACGTCATCCGCGTAGGCTGCCACTTTTGTGCCCGCCTCTTCTAGAAGTGATAGCAGTTTGTTGACCACCAAAACCCATAGAAGAGGTGAGAGTACGCCCCCTTGTGGGGTTCCTCTACTGACATTCCTGGTCGAGAGGGCCGATCCCATAGTGGAGTGCACTACCCTGCTGGTTAGCATGGTGTGTATGAGTCCCACTATGGGCCGCTCAATGCCCAGTTCAGTCAGAGCACCAGTGATCGCCGTTGGGGTGACGTTGTTGAAGGCGCCTTCTATGTCTAGAAACGCTGCAAGAGAGTATTCCTTATTGTGGAAGCCTCGTTCTATACTGTACACTAGAGAGTGGAGGGCGGTATCGGTTGATCTACCCTTACGGTACGCATGCTGTGCGTCAGAGAGTAGGCTATGGTCGATGGTTAGTCTGATATGGGTGTCAATTAGCCTTTCCAGGGTCTTCAACAAGAAGGAAGAGAGACTGATCGGGCGGAAGTCCTTTGGGTTAGTGTGGGAGGGCTTGCCGGCTTTCGGTATAAAGATTACCTTGACGTCCAGCCACCTTGTTGGAATATGGTTTAGAGCAAGGCAGCCGTGGAAGATGGCTGTCAGCCAGGGAAGGGACATATCTAATGTCCGTTGTAGCTGGGCCGGGAAGAACCCATCTGGGCCAGGTGATTTGAAGGGCTTAAAAGAGTTAACAGCCCACTGAATGCGGTCAGGGTTTGAAATGTTGGCAATACTCTGGTCGTCTAGATTCACCTCTATGTGGAGGTCCTCCACTACCTGGGTATTGTTAGGGAAGTGTGTGTCTAACAGTAGTTCAAGGGTTTCCTGACTGTTTTCCGTCCAGCCATCAGCATTGGTTTTAAGATAGCTAATGGTAGCTGGAGCTTTAGCTAGAATTCTTCTGAGTCTGGATGCCTCCGCAGTAGATTCTATGCTACTGCAGAAGTTAGCCCAGGCTCTTCGTTTTGATATTCTTATTTCCTTTTTGTATAGGCTTAGTTTTGAATGATATAGATTCCAGGAGGATTCGCTATTGTTGTATTTAGCTTTATTGAAGTAAGTTCTACACTCTCTTTTAAGGTTCGCTAGGGTTGGGTTCCACCATGGGGGTTTGTGCTTTGTTTTGACTGTTCTACTTGGGCAAGCCCTTTTTAAGGCCTCACCGCAGATATCAGTAAAAGTGTTAACTAGGCTATCTAATTCTTGACGGTTGCGTATGTGTGTCGGAGGAGCGGGTAGGTTCCTGTTGAGGAGATTTTTATAGTATCCCCAGTTGGTTAATCTTAGATTAGTTATGTTCTCGGCGGGAGGATGTTCTAGACTTATTGTAAATTCTATGTATCGGTGGTCCGAGAATGAGTGTTCGATCCCCACCTTCCACGCGTCTAGCTGGTTAAGTAAGGGATCAGATATTAGAGTAATGTCTAGTACTTCCCTCCTATTTCTAGTGATGAAAGTTGGGTCATTACCTTTGTTGCAGATGAATAGATTTGATTGAAGGAGATAGTCGTAGAGTAACTCACCCCTTTCGTTGGTGTTTGTACTTCCCCATTGTGTGTGGTGTGAGTTAGCGTCCCCACCCAGGATGAGTTCCTTAGATGAGTGAGTGCGTATGAGTTCTTGTGTAGTGGTGTTTGGTAGTGGCCCTTCGTGGTCGTGAGCCAGATAGAATGATGCTATGGTGTGATGGGTGTGTTCGTTTAGCTCCAGTCTGACCGTGGTAAGGTCGCCTTCGCTAAACTGTGGAATAAGAAATGTGTTAAAGTGTGTTTTTGTAAGAATGCAGGTTCTGGTTTTACCCTTGTCCTTGGTGTAAAATAGCTTGTATAGGGGGGTTGATAGGCCACAGATGTTGTTACCAACAATCCATGGCTCTTGAATGAGGACTACGTCTATGTTGCCTGTTGCCAGGCGGGTGAGGAGGGCAGCGGATGCTGCCTTGCTGTGGTGCAGATTAATTTGCAGAAACTGCACCATCTTTGGGACTGGGGTCGGGCTGGGTACCCTCCGCTTCCTCCGCTATGTCCTGGAGGACAGAACGCCCTGGTCGGGTTGTGTCCTGGGTGCACAGCTGTTTCAGGCTCTCCGTCAGCTCCAAGTCGGTTGACACGTAGCCGGTGAGGGTGGCCTCCTCGTGATCTGGTTCGTCGTCGCTCGGGGGTTCGTACGACGCACAGGCAGCCAGGTTGTCTGCCGCTGTTTTATCGGTGTCATAAATACGAAGCTGCACCTTGTCGAACCCGTAGTTCACTCTGTGCTGCTGGGCTGCGAGGGGTTCCAAGCAGGCCTGGTTTAGGAGGATAGCCACGCTCATGGTGACTCGCTCAGTTTTCTCCACCTTGACCACCTTCCAACCGTCTGTTGGCAGTTTTGGGTTGAACCTGGTCAGCAGGCTGAGTATAGCCTCTGGTTCCGATGGTTCCGACGGCAGCCACACCCTCGCTCTCGGTCGAGACGGGATGTCCGCAGCCTCACAAACTGCCAGCTTGGCCCCGGGGTAGACCTCGCCGACTTTGTCAATTGCAGCCTTGTAGAGTGCTGCCGATCTCTCGTCTTCGCAGGCGATCAACTTTACGCTGCCCTGGTACCACCCTGCATCTGTGCAATCGGGTGGCGGTCCTGGGTTTTCGTCCAGCACTTTCAAGGCCACTGTCGCAAGGGCCCGTCTAACCAGACCCCAATGGTTTCTTGGGATCCTTCCGCCTTCATCGCTCTGGTCGATGACTCCAATGATCTTCCGATCCTTTACCACTTCCGCAAAGGATCTCGACCATGTGCCGCGGTTGGTTACTTTGGCCTTCTTGCTCGCTGGTTGAGCTGACTCCATCGACCTCTCTCGCTTGTTGCTGATAGTCATAGCGATGTCGAAATCTGGGATAACTGCCTTCGCCCAGGCTATGTCCTCTTGGATTTTCTGGTAATCCAATTTCGAAGTCTGATCCTCACGTATCGGATTGGTGGCCAGCCGTTTGAGGATCCTAGTAGCCTTCTTTCTTTCAAGAGGTCCTGCCTGGTTAGGTGGTACCCTCTTAAACTCCTTTGCCCTGGTACTCACCATGAGACCGGCTTTGGCGCTCCCCTCAGGTTGGAGTGGCTGGTTAGCCACACCTACGCTGGTGGGAGGCTTGGGCTTGTCGCTATGGCGAGTTGGGCTTAGCCGGCTGCGTTGTTCGCTGGCCTTGGCAGGGGTCGACGTCACGTGGACTGGGGTAGTCAGAGCCGTGATCTTGCTCTTACTTTCGTCGTTGGTTACGACTTCCGACTTTATAAGAGTGTCGGGCTCTCGTCTTGTGCAGTCTTTTTGTTTATTAATTGTTAAGTTCTCCATGTTAAATCCCACGAGCTGCGGAGAAAGGACAGGTCCACCCGGGCAGAGATCCGCCGTACCCGGGTAAGGCTGACTTAGAACAGGCGGTCGCCACTTGCCTGAGCTCACCGTTTGAGACTGAGTTATTTGATGACTCGGGCTCCCAGCCAGATTGACTCTCGGCACGGTACGAGTGACACCTTAGTCCAGCCCGGGGTGAGATGAGTTGTGTGGGTGGGAAAGAGGTAGGTTCAAAGAGTGTGGGAAGGGGGTGTGTGTGAGCTATTTGTCGGAGGCGGCAGCACAAGCGCGACGTCGGTACTGCTACGGCGCAGATACCCGCTGACTGTCCGGGGCTACTTTTTTGCGCTTCGTGTTGGGGGCTTGGCGGTAGCTGGGCCGTGTCCAACTTCCACGCTTATTCGTAGCTACCCTGGAGAACCAGGGCGCTCGCTATCCGCAACCTGCGACCCGTTCGGTAGCCTTCAGCTCGGCGCCCTCAGAGCCATCTCACTAGCTCTTTGGCCGAATGAGCTAGTGAGATGGCTTATATTTAAACTAAATCATAGTCAGAAACGTGAAGTGGCCTCCTGGACCGATGTGATAGATAAATGTGGGGTTTAGTTTAGTGCTTACTCCCGCCCCCCCTATTCTTTTTGGTTGCATATGGAAATTGTGACGGCTCGCTGTCCCGAGATGGTGATCCGGAACCGGTGACCCCCCGCGTGCCGAAAGAAACGGACCCGTGTGCGTTCATGCTGAAGAACGAACTGGACTAGAGTCGGGGGTAGTCGGCGGTCGTGCGTGTCCACTCGCCATGCTAGGGGGGCAACGACCCAGTGGTCCTCACTCAAGGCCTCCTCTGCTCCGGGCGATACCCGAAGATCTTGCAGTCCCCATTGCGTGTCTTCGGTCTCGGATGTGCTTGTTCTTGGCTTTCTCCAGTGAAGCATGTCGTGGGCTGCCGGTGGGACTGTACGCCCTGGGGTCGGTGGGAGTAATCGGGCGGAGGTACGCAACCCTTGGGCCAGAAAAAGTGGCGAGACTGGTGCCCTGGATGACACTGCCCTGGGTGTCGTTGGGTTTGAGATCCGTCTACCTGGGGTTATTGCCAGTGTCACTGTTGGCGGTGTTTGCGGAAGAGGACTGCACACCGTGTTGTGTATCTCATCTTCCATTCGGAGAGGTGGGGAATCAGGTGACGCTAGGACCAGGTCGTTTTCGGCATCGTAGGGAGACCTCTCGGACGGGGAGCGTAACAAGAATAAAGTATCCAGGTAGTTTTCCCAAACCGCGGTCGTTACCCTGAGACCATCGCCTTCTAACGAGGAATCGTCGGCCGAGTCGGCCCTTCCGGTATCTTGATCCATCTCAACAGACCAATCCAAGTGTCCTGGTGACCAGGGTGTTCGCGGAGTTGGACTGCGAACCGGGTCGTAATGATCCGTGTCACCAATCGAGGAGAGCGTTTCGTCGCTCCGGTCGGGAATGGCATCGTTGGGAGCGTTTCTATCGCCGCTGCTCTCGTAGATGTCCCAAGCAGCGTTCGCTGCCCTGACAGCGTCGGCTAGGGGTGGTCGATATCCTCCCATGCCAAAGCGACCATCGCCCCCAACCGAGGAATCGTCAGACGATGTCGAGTCGGTCCATTCGGTGCTTTGAAACTCCTCAACGCAACTCTCCAAGAGTCCTGGTGCGAAGGAGTGGTGGTTTTGGGTGCGCAGCTAGGAGGTTACCCACCAGTGAGCCGAGTCGGTTACAGGTGCAATGTCGTCTTCGACCCTCAGTCTTGGCAGTCGCCCTAAGTTCAGTGCGGTTTCCTCGTTGTACACTTCCTCGCTGTGGTCTCCTATCGGTGACATCTGGCCCGGGTGCACGAAAGGTTGGGTTGAATCCGAATCGTAATTTCGGGAACTCATCCCCGGGCTATCGGGACTTGTGGGCTCGTTGCTCGCTGTCGAGATTCTTCCTCTGGGTTCCTCGTCTTCATTCCTACGCAATGCTATGCCACACCCCGTGGGGCTGTATCGCGGTGACGTGGTAATGTCCAGAACCGACGCTACGTCGGAGTTATGCATGCTATCACTGCTGTTGCTCAATGTACCCCCATCGTGGTCGATGGGCGGAGAAAGGCCATTCTGATTCATCCTAGGAAAGTACATAAAGAGGAAAAGTTGTATATTATACATCGTTATATATAGTTAATAACGTATTAAAATTCAAACAAGGAAGAACACTATAGTCGAGTACCTCGACTATCAGATACCCGTTACTCAGCTAAAGGGACAAAAGAGAAATGGGGATATGCAAGCAGCAAAGCGAGACTGAAATGCGCCACCTACCCCTGATCTCAATATATGGTTATGTGGGCGGTAGACAGACTTAAGCGTTATGGGCGTTAGAGTGGGCGTGGCAAACTTTTTGGGTCAATCGATAGGTATTGGTGAGAACAATACATTTGAGTTAAAATTTTTATTGTAGCACCAAAACTGTATGAGCCACAGTTTTGGGCGGTTTGTGGGCGTGGCACGCTGCTGAAAGAAGCGTTGCGCTGCGTAAGAAGCTTAGGAATCTGCATGCCAAATCTCAATAGCCTAGCTCTTATAGTTTCCGAGATCTCAGCGTTCATCCGGACGGAGAGACAAACGAACAGACGGACATGACTAGATCGACTCGGCTAGTGATCTTGATCAAGAATATCTATACTTTATGGGGTCGCAAACGCTTCCTTCTGCCTGTTACATACTTTCCGACGAATCTAGTATACCCTTTTACTCTACGAGTAACGGGTATAACAAGATTTAATTGTCTATTTAGTTAATTACGTTTTAAGCTTCCTTGCTCTACTGATAATTCTAACAGACCATCAACAAAGTCATGGAAGTCATGGTCAAAGTGAGTCAATGGAAGGGGACCAAAAAATTTCAGGGAGATTTAAATCGCCCAAAACAATCAAGATGTACTTGTCGGAAAGATGAGATAGAACATTTTTTATTGCAGTCAAATGGTGCTCACAAATTATTAAGTCGGATCCAGGTGGAATATAAGAACAGGTTACAAAAATAGGTGAAGATTGCAAACAAAAATTTAACACAAACCAATTAAATGTCGTTGGGTTTAATAAAGTATATTCTCTCTGATGTTTGACTAGAGGTAACGGCAATCAGTTGGGAAGACTTTTAGAATTTAGTATATTAAATATTTCTGGAGGAGCAGATCTTTTAAATGAAGTTATATTACTAGCATAAGAATATTTAAACTCTTCCACTATAATGTTTAGCGATGGTAATTTTTGGTGTATAAATTCCAAAACATTTGCAGATGTGGTTTCGCGGGTTAACCAAGACACAAATAATAGTTTCCTATATGGAACAATAGAGAGTCTCTTTCTTCCTCCACGAGCAATCTAAACATCGTTTGTCTGACTATCGGGACCAGGGACTACTATAGAGCTTACTTCTCCTGTAGGCACAAAAAGTAGTGTTTACCCCTTACACTGACTAGCAGAACCAGGGACTTTTCCAGAGCTTTCAGTACTTATGGGCACTGCCGGCAGCGAAGCTTTAGATCCCCCAGCGGCAGTGGATGCCGACATAGCTGCCGAAACCGATCGGGTAAAAATGCTGAGTCCCTCCTCGCTGATTAGAGGTCCTAAATACACTTGTCTGTCATCACCTGGCTTAACAGTAGGTTGGCTCCAAGGCGTGATCCTTTCAAGTCGTACCGATATTGTTTCGTTCAGTTCCAGGTCTGGTTCGATGACGCTGTTGAGAGTACAAAATGGAAAGGGCAAAGACTTCAAAAGACTTCGACCATTTTACCAAGTTCGTATGGGTACAGCCGATCTGGAAGGCCACCGCGGGAGAAGTCGAAAGCTTTCTGGAAAATAACATTTTTCATCAGTTTAGAGTGCTAAGGCTTAAACACTCTGATAACTGTAAGCAGTTCGTGTCTCAGGTGTTCGCAAAATTGCTCAGCCAAAATCCGACACAAAAAAACAGGATTCTATGCTCCACAAGTGAATGTAGCTAAAGGAGCAGTCCGATCCGTACTGCAAATGCTCAGGGAAATGACTGAAAGACCAGCGGCAGTGGCTAAGAAGTGGTTACCACTAAGCTTTGGGATTTGAACCTGACTATGTGATGTTTGAAATACGCATGGTCACGAACGCAAGTGCGTATTCAAACATGCGATGTTTCGTCGACATTGCTACAGCAGATCTAGCACAGTGACTTGATGACAAGATGTCAAGAATTATTCTGGGATAAAGTAAGCCAAGGATTTATTTGGGTGCACGAGAAAGCAGCAAAGAAGTTGAGTTTGCAATACGTCAGATGGTATTCTGCAATATGCAAATACATATATATAATATAATGTAAACGTCAAGGGAATTCTTTGTACGAATATGGCAACGGAGTTGCAAAAAATATCGGAGTACACGAACAGAATGACCACCCCAGCAAATTTTCCTTTAACCCAAGAGATGAGAACTCGCCTGAGCGAGCAGAGGAGCCTTCCCAATGGCGGACTGGGAATGCCAGGAGGCGGAATCTCTTCAGGAGGAAAATGGGAATCAATGTTGCAGAAGTTATCTTAATATTAACTAGTAAAAATGTATAAAAAAAAATACAATACAAAAAAACACATATTGATAATAAAAAATAACCAAATCGAAATAAAAACCACATCACATTTTCACATTTCAATATATTGTATTTTTTTTAAATGTGTACATTAGTCGATTACTAATCGAGCCAGTACTAAATATTAAGCGTGAATTAATCGACCGTTAGATAATAAGTTAATTACTAACGCGTTCTTGATTTTCGTTTAGTGTGTAGATGTCATGTAACATTTTTATACCCTTGCAGAGGGTATGTTGATTTCAGTCAGAAGTTTGCAACGTAGTGAAGGATACGTTTCCGACCCCATAAAGTATATATATTCAGCATGACTAAACGTGTCGATCTAGCCATGTTCGTCCGTTTCTACGCAAACTAGTCTCTTAGTTTTTAAGCTATCGGGCTGAAACTTTCCCAAGAGTCTTATTTCTTTTGCAGGTAGTATATAAGTCGGAACCAGCCGAATCGGACAACTATGTCTTAGAGCTCCTTAACATATGTTGTTGTTTTTTAACATATAACCTCATATGCTTGGAAATAGCATTTTTTAATTAGTTTTAAATTTCGAATTCAATTTTATCAAAATCGGACGACTATATCATATAGCCGCCATAGGAAGGATCGGCAAATTGGTGGGAAAATTATATGAAACAAATTATAGCTTTGGCGTTTTTGACATATTGTCTTATACTATTGGAAATATCAATTTTTGTATTTTTAAATTTAATAATTATAGCTGTAAGGGTATACAAACTTCGACTTGCCGCAGTTAACTTCCTTTCTTGTTTTTGTTAATTTAAGATACAAATACACTCCATATCTCTGTCTGCAGCCCAAGAAAAGTTCAGACTTTGACTTTAATGTCAAATAACTGATAATTAAAATGGTTGCGAACCCGTTTGTGGGCTTCTAAGATATATATTGGCTTAGCGTTTTTCTTAATATGCCCATTTAATTAAATAAACCCCAAAAAAGTAAGTTTCAGAAGTCTGCGTACTGCTAAGAAGTCCTTATTATCTTTCACAATTTTGTGCGTGCACTCAATGTATACTTGTGTATGTGGACTGTCCCTATTGAGGCACAAGGTTAAACTTTGTTTACTTTCTGTATGTATGAACGTATGTTGAAATGCACATGCACATAAATAAAGAAAAAGGTTTTATTTTTCGCGCGGCTGTGGGAAATTTACCTTGTTTTGCTGCAGAAAACACCAGTTCTTTGCAACTTAGGTCGAAGGATCACGAATAGCTTCCAGTTGCCAATTTATGATTTCGCTTTCACACGGTGAAGGTCTTCTGGAAGCTAAGAACCCAAATGCTGGAAGCTGCTGGTACGTTGCTGGAAGCTGATGGCAAGTTGAAGGAAGCAGATGGTAGGGTGTTGAATGGGGATAGTGGCTTGCTGGAAGCTGGTGGTCGGTTTTTTTTTTAAAGAAGTCTAAATAAAAACTGTGAGCTTGTCGAGATGACAGTTCTGTAAAGAGACCTTTTTTTGGTTCCCTTGAAATGTCTTCTTTATTTATGTATACATTTTGATATATACTAGATTTGAGGTCGGCGCCCGGTTTGGAACGTCGGAAATTTGGTTGTGAACGATGTTTTAAGATGGATTAAAAAATAAAAATATTTTTAAATTTTTTGTACAGTTTCAGAGAGAAAGCTGTGCTAGGATGGAAATTAGAAAATACTCAATTTAAGGAACCATAAGCAAGCAGCAAAGCGAAATTGAAATGCACCACCTACCCGCGATCTCAATATGTGGTTATGATTTACGCGTTATGGACATTAGAGTGGGCGTGGCAATCTTTTTTTGGGTCAATGGATAGGTATTGACGAGGCTAAAACATTTCAGTTAAGATTTTTTATCTAGCATGAAAATTGTGGGAGCCACAGACTTAGGCGGCTTATGGGAATATTCGGAATCTAAATCTCAATTCTCTATCTTATATAGTTTCCCAGATATCCGCGTTCACATTTACGATTTTTTTTAATTTGTGGTCGGTTTCTTTTATTTTATTATTTTATTCTAGCATCAAAACAGTAGGAGCCACAGTTTCGGACGGTTTGTGGGCGTTAGAGTGGGCGTGGCACCCTGCTGAAACAAACTTGCGCTACGCAGGAATTTTAGGAATCTGCATGCCTAATCCCAACATTGTAGCTTGTATAGTTTCCGAGATCTCAGCGTTCATACGGACAGACGGAAATGGCTAGATCGACTCGGCTAGTGATCCTGATCAAGAATATATATACTTTATGTGGTCGGAAACGCTTCCTTCTGCCTGTTACATACTTTCCGACGAATCTAGTATACCCTTTTACTCTACGATTGACGGGTATAATAATGTTATGTTGCTTCGTTAATTATTTTATGTTCAGCCGCCTGTGGCGCTAAAGAAGAAGAAGATAGGTGGCGCTATAGGATAGGTGTTGTAGTGAAAAAAACAGATCTCCATCAATCCCGCACTCCCTTAAGCTGAGTAACGGGTATTTAATAGTTGAGGCCATCGACTATAGCGTTTTCTTTTGAATTTGAATTGCATTATTGTCAAATTTCAACATTTCTTAAAGAAAAAATCAATAATTTGGATAAAGTTTTAGTGTGTATTTATCAGTTCGTCACTTTACCCTACAACTATTAGAAGTGAAAAATTATTGGCTTACGCCAAGAGCTGTAGTACTTAACTCCGCTGGAATTTTACCATTGAACTTTTACGGGAATATGCTCAATAGATGTCGGCAACTTTCTGCTTTTAAACTTTTAAAACATATTAATTTTTGAAAAAGTGGCATTCAAAAAACGAGTCGTTCATACCCTACACTCCCCTACACTAAAAGTTAATAAAAAATATGTGTCCAAAATAAATCGGTCTTGTCGTAAACCAAAAAATTGGCTATCGAAGGATACAAAAATACATTAAGTTATGGCTTTTAGGTGGCAGCCCTGTTCCTTAGATATGATGAGCTAGTAGGCCATTCGTTTTCCTGTGACAGCT
The DNA here is from genome assembly GCF_043229965.1 of Drosophila suzukii. Taxonomy (NCBI): domain Eukaryota; kingdom Metazoa; phylum Arthropoda; class Insecta; order Diptera; family Drosophilidae; genus Drosophila; species Drosophila suzukii. The sequence continues at coordinate 30,445,142 of NC_092084.1, forward strand.
GAATTATTGCAATCGGAACTTTTCGACAACGTCAAGCTCTAGCGCCTTTCTATAAAAAGTAAAAAAATCTATACAATTTCGGCATATTCAGTTAGCCACAGCCATGGCCCCAAAGAAACGCATTTCGATGATCGCACCGGGGAGCGTGGTACCGGTAGTGCAGACGACCGAGACCGCGTCCCGGCGTTCAGTTGGCACCCAAACGAATGTCCTGGCAATTGGTCCGTCGAAGCGCAAGATGAATGCCTTGCAGATACCGCCGTCCCAACATTTGGCCACGCACCTGATGCCGGCGGTCAATCCGCAGGCAGAACCGTTGGCCGCTTCCATCATGATATGTAAACAACCGGCGGCTTGCCCACCGTTTGTTCCCGATTTGAATGAGAAGGCCTGCCAGGCGGTGGACGACGGTACTCTGGATTCAGCCGACCGTGTGATCATCCCGAATAACGGCGAGCAACCGATTGAATATCTGCAGTCCCTGATGACCAATCGAAGCGAAAATGCCAATCACTGGGATCGTAAACGTCTGGAAACTCTGATGACCCTAATCAACGACAATCCACCGCCGAATTGGCTTCTGGCGTCCCAAATGTGGCTGGAGGTCGACCAACTGGAGGAGCGTATAGAGGCCTACGATCAGAGGGAACTGCTCAATGCCAAGAAACCTAAGATGGACGAGGAGCTGGCCAATGGTCAATACGGGGGGCAGAACGGGCAGCAGGGTGAGCAGCAGAACGAAGAGGTTCATCAGCCTTCACCAAAGACTTAGGAAATCGAGCCATATGTTCTATGCATAATTGTTCATATTAAATGTAAAATGAGCTTATTTACGGACTCTCTTGTATTGTCTTAAAGGAAGCGCAAGGGAGATGGAGAATGCAAGCAGCAAAGCGTCTTTTTTCGAGATTTCAGGGAGCCACCTAGCGGTGATGGTATCGACGAGACCAATACATTTCAGTTAAAATTTTTTATCTAGCATGAAAATTGTGGGCGTCACAGGTTTTCGCGGTTTGTGGGCGTTAAAGTGGGCGTGGCAAACTTTTTTTTGGGTCAATCGATAGGTATTGATGAGAACAATACATTTCAGTTAAAATTTTTATTCTATCATCAAAACTGTAGGAGCCACAGTTTTGGGCGGTTTGTGGGCGTTAGAGTGGGCGTGGCACTGTGCTGAAACAAGCTTGCGCTGCGTAAGAAGCTCAGGAATCTGCACGCCAAATCTCAATAGCCTAGCTCCCATAGTTTCCGAGATCTCAGCGTTCATCCGGACGGACAGACAGACGGACAGACGGACAGACGGACAGACGGACAGACGGTCAGACGGACAGACGGACAGACGGACATGGCTTGATCGACTCGGCTAGTGATCCTGATCAAGAATATATATACTTTGTGGGGTCGGAAACGCTTCCTTCTGCCTGTTACATACTTTCCGACGAATCTAGTATACCCTTTTACTCTACGAGTAACGGGTATAAAAATGTCACGATCATGTCTATAAAGAGTAAAATTAATTGACCCCATCGCCCCCACATCCCCATGTGACAATATTGATCATGTATCCTTCCCCTCATTATGTGCAATTAATAGTCAGGAGAGAAAAGTGCACGTGAGAAAGGTCGCACAACCATAGTATCCAAAGGTTGTTATCTTAGTGGAACATATCCGATCATGTTGGGGAAAGGTGTGATCACGTACCCTTTTGCCTCATTATCACAGGTGTTGCTGTGCACGTGGGAAAGGTCGCACACCCAAAGTATTCAAAGATGGTTATCTTAGAGGAACATGTCCGATCATGTTGGGGAATAATGTTTCCTATGATTATAAAACTAATTTAGAAATCAAAAGAACCCCAAAAAAATAAATCTCACAAGTTAATGATTCTCAGATGTGGAATATTTTCAAATACACATTTTTGTTTCCGCCCCAGAACGTTTAACTGGTAAATTGTCTAAGATTCTCTCCTTTCCACAAATGGGTCATAAACATGTCATAAAAGGGATTCAAGCAAGAGCTACCCCGAACATGCGCACCTGTCAATTACCTGACCGCAATAAAAGGGACACATGCACAACCCAGAAGGCGCACTCTCATTGACAAGATCATTTCATCCAAAAAGTAAGCCATACAATTATTTTTAAAAAAAGTGGTAACATTATCAGTTGTAGGTCCATTCGGTGAATCTTTTCTAATAATTCCTTGAAAATTAAGGTAACTTTCGTGAGGAAGCACGTACAAGTCTTGATTTTGAATAGTAATTCGCATTTCATCGTTTGGCTTAAATGTTTGATTATACGATGAATAAGTATGAAACTCTTTCTTCGAAATACTCTCATCTGAGTAAACCTTTTCTCGAACATTTAAAATTTCGTTCATTGTTTTCCTTTCCACCTTTTATATTATACTCGAAGCTTCAAGCCTAACGACTTTAAAAATAGTTTATTTTTCAAAGTAAGTGAGCTTCTTTTTACTTTTGATCCTCTTTCTATAGCTTTACAATTAGTAATGCTTGGCTGAGGACTTAAGCTACGTCTTTTATTATAAATAATCATTCTATTAACCGAATGTGCATGCGAATCGAAACGTTTTCACCACGTAAATTCACCAAATCACCGTTTTGATCAACTATGCGTATAGATAGTGTGCTTATTTCGTCACAGTTGATTGGTAAATAAATTAGGTTATGTGGTGTCACTGTCATTTTATACCCAGGCGGAACATTAATGCCAAACTCATGTAATGTATAATTCGGTGAATTATCTACATATGAACCGCTGATTATATTACATTCCAAACGAATTGTATTAATTTTTAATATGTTTACGGTCTGATCGATAGGTTTTTGTAGGATGTGGTTCTAGTACTTTTTGATGGAAACCAAACAGCTGTCCAACCGATCTTTCCTTATTAAAGTAAACTGACTCTCGCATGGTAGTTATTTCAACTTGAAGTGTATTATTACACTGTTAGAAAAAACATCGTAAATGTCACTATTTCGCCAACGTTTCAACTATTTTTCCCAGCGGTTTAGAACCTAACATGAAAATCGTAAAAACGAAAACGTTAAATAGTTAATTATTTTTTGAATAGTTTCGTAGTAAATCCAACGATTTTTTAATTTCGATCAAATATGTTAAAATAGTACAAAATAATTAAACTAAATATGTTCCATAGTAAAAAGTATTATATTTTTATATTTATTTTAAATATTTTCATATTTAGTTCCAGTAAATAGAACATTTCATTTAAATGGTTTTTATAGTTAAAATAATTATAGCCCGCCTTAAAACTCAGCATTTTTTTATTTGGATTAAATAATTCTCATATTTAAATCAGACTGGGATGAACTTTAATATAAATACAAATTGTATTTAAATTAAATATAATCCCCGTTAAAAGAACTGTACTTTATGTTTGATTTAAATGTATTATGTAATCCACACTGTTATGGTGCATATTCAATTTAAACCAATCTGTAGTTTAAAACAAGCGTGATTTATATTTAATATAGACCCAAATTAGTATGTGTTTTTATTGATTTTGGATCAATCGATAGGTATCGACGAGACCAATACATTTCAGTTAAAATTTTTTATCTAGCATGAAAATTGTGGGCGTCACAGGTTTTCGCGGTTTGTGGGCGTTAAAGTGGGCGTGGCAAACTTTTTTTTGGGTCAATCGATAGGTATTGATGAGAACAATACATTTCAGTTAAAATTTTTATTCTATCATCAAAACTGTAGGAGCCACAGTTTTGGGCGGTTTGTGGGCGTTAGAGTGGGCGTGGCACTGTGCTGAAACAAACTTGCGCTGCGTAAGAAGCTCAGGAATCTGCACGCCAAATCTCAATAGCCTAGCTCCCATAGTTTCCGAGATCTCAGCGTTCATCCGGACGGACAGACAGACGGACAGACGGACAGACGGTCAGACGGACAGACGGACAGACGGACAGACGGACAGACGGACAGACGGACAGACGGACATGGCTTGATCGACTCGGCTAGTGATCCTGATCAAGAATATATATACTTTGTGGGGTCGGAAACGCTTCCTTCTGCCTGTTACATACTTTCCGACGAATCTAGTATACCCTTTTACTCTACGAGTAACGGGTATAAAAATGTCACGATCATGTCTATAAAGAGTAAAATTAATTGACCCCATCGCCCCCACATCCCCATGTGACAATATTGATCATGTATCCTTCCCCTCATTATGTGCAATTAATAGTCAGGAGAGAAAAGTGCACGTGAGAAAGGTCGCACAACCATAGTATCCAAAGGTTGTTATCTTAGAGGAACATATCCGATCATGTTGGGGAAAGGTGTGATCACGTACCCTTTTGCCTCATTATCACAGGTGTTGCTGTGCACGTGTGAAAGGTCGCACACCCAAAGTATTCAAAGATGGTTATCTTAGAGGAACATGTCCGATCATGTTGGGGAATAATGTTTCCTATGATTATAAAACTAATTTAGAAATCAAAAGAACCCCAAAAAAATAAATCTCACAAGTTAATGATTCTCAGATGTGGAATATTTTCAAATACACATTTTTGTTTCCGCCCCAGAACGTTTAACTGGTAAATTGTCTAAGATTCTCTCCTTTCCACAAATGGGTCATAAACATGTCATAAAAGGGATTCAAGCAAGAGCTACCCCGAACATGCGCACCTGTCAATTACCTGACCGCAATAAAAGGGACACATGCACAACCCAGAAGGCGCACGCTCATTGACAAGATCATGGGCCTCGCGCCAACGACCTCATACGACCTCATACGACGTTCCCTTAATAGGGGTTGAAATCACGACCGCGCAACAACTCGCAAGTAGCCGACATATCTCAGTCAAGGAACTATTTTCCATTCTCCGCACCTGTAATTTTAGCTCGAAATAAAAAGTCAGAAGTTTATTTTGTAGCATAATAATACATTTATTCATTTATTTTGGTATTGCGAACATTTTTGTTATATATAGAAATTAATTTTCTGCTTTGATTCCGGCGATTTGCATAGAAGAAGCAGGCGCACGTTTCCGACGTCATTTCTGGATTACAAAATGTAAAGTGTTCACCATAATTCGTAGTTTTGAGGTCATGTCCACCTCGATTCATGAACATAGTTTTTGTGTTTAGAAGGTATTGAAAATGCTGACCAATTATCTCTCCTTTAAATTGTTCAATAAATTGGTCAATTTCCTCATGAAACTTAATTTGGTTAATTTTGGTTTCTTGCACATCCTTACACATCTAGTCTCAACTTTAAAATAATGTATAAAAATTATTTTATTGTTTTGGAGCTACTTTCAAAAAATGTCAAAATAATGTATGCATTGTTTAGAGCACAAACCCCGCCCTTAAGGTGTGTTTCACAATAGGGAAACCGGTTTCCTTTAAACCTGTTTAATAACGGACAGCCCATTTCCTCGATATTAATGAGCTGACGACTCCCAAAAAACTTCTGTAGAAATCCTTTCCACACCTTTACATATATTTTGTTTTCCGCTTGTAATTGTCCTCAGATACTTTCGAGTTTGTGGAAAACTGTTCTCTCCATCGTTCCAAAAAATTTTGTGATGTGTATTAGTTAACCAAATTGCAGTCTTTCGAGATTTTGTATTTAGCAAAGTAAAATCATATGCTGGTTCTATTAATAAACTATTATTCAAGTTTGGATCTTTTTCGAATACAATTCCAATTTCTTTTAGAATAAAATTATTATTATTATCAAAGAAACCTTGAACATCAATCGAAACAGTATCTTTCAACATTTTTCTAATGTTAAACAACTCGTTGTACTAGTCCGTTTAATGGGTTATATTCAACTAAACGGTCATGTATGAGGAGACAGTAAGCTTGGGTATTTTCATGACTTGGTGTCTTCAGTTCTATTGAAATTCTCACATCAATAGGACCAGTTTTCACTGATTCGTTTTGATATGAAAGATCAACCACAATAATAGGGGCCTTCAATTTAAATTCATTTGGGGTCAAAAATGGTTGTGACTCACGATTATAGTAACTAGATTGAAATCTTGTATACATTTCATATAGGTGAGCATACTGATTCTTACTAAAATCAACATTCAGATTATCATATGGATATGACTCTGAATTCAAGTGAACTTTTAAGTTTGATAAGTTATTTGTGATAAGTTCTCCATTTAGTGTAAATCCAATTATAGCAAATCTTGGTTTTTCGCGGTTAGCCGACAATTTCACATTCCAGCTGTGTTGAATTCCATACCCCAATTTGGGGTTAACATATGAATCCCAACTCCGGAATGCGATTGGTAGGTTTACACCACTTTTAATAATATCGTACATCTTAATTTTTGCAAAATCGCTCGGAGTTACATGGGGAATTTTCCAGGTTATATTCGTCATTTCCAACTTAAAAGTTTGTTCACTTCTGGTTTGTTCAAACACATCACCAAGATTCTTAGTTAGCATCAACACTAGTTCGTGTTTACAATTTAACAAAACTTTTTTATAATCCTCAGCAAATCGCAATAAATTTTTTAATGGCACAGAAAAGTTAAAGTGGGGTCTCGTAGATATTTCGTCCCCACTGCTCCATCCGGAATTTAATAGATTTTGACTTTGAAGATTATCCAGAGATATATAATTTTTTAGGGTTGTAGTCATACCGACAAATCGTGTTTTATCAATCTCACATCCATTTATTTCTTACTTAATTTCATCCAAAAAGTAAGCCATACAATTATTTTTAAAAAAAGTGGTAACATTATCAGTTGTAGGTCCATTCGGTGAATCTTTTCTAATAATTCCTTGAAAATTAAGGTAACTTTCGTGAGGAAGCACGTACAAGTCTTGGTTTTGAATAGTAATTCGCATTTCATCGTTTGGCTTAAATGTTTGATTATACGATGAATAAGTATGAAACTCTTTCTTCGAAATACTCTCATCTGAGTAAACCTTTTCTCGAACATTTAAAATTTCGTTCATTGTTTTCCTTTCCACCTTTTATATTATACTCGAAGCTTCAAGCCTAACGACTTTAAAAATAGTTTATTTTTCAAAGTAAGTGAGCTTCTTTTTACTTTTGAACCTCTTTCTATAGCTTTACAATTAGTAATGCTTGGCTGAGGACTTAAGCTACGTCTTTTATTATAAATAATCATTCTATTAACCGAATGTGCATGCGAATCGAAACGTTTTCACCACGTAAATTCACCAAATCACCGTTTTGATCAACTATGCGTATAGATAGTGTGCTTATTTCGTCACAGTTGATTGGTAAATAAATTAGGTTATGTGGTGTCACTGTCATTTTATACCCAGGCGGAACATTAATGCCAAACTCATGTAATGTATAATTCGGTGAATTATCTACATATGAACCGCTGATTATATTACATTCCAAACGAATTGTATTAATTTTTAATATGTTTACGGTCTGATCGATAGGTTTTTGTAGGATGTGGTTCTAGTACTTTTTGATGGAAACCAAACAGCTGTCCAACCGATCTTTCCTTATTAAAGTAAACTGACTCTCGCATGGTAGTTATTTCAACTTGAAGTGTATTATTACACTGTTAGAAAAAACATCGTAAATGTCACTATTTCGCCAACGTTTCAACTATTTTTCCCAGCGGTTTAGAACCTAACATGAAAATCGTAAAAACGAAAACGTTAAATAGTTAATTATTATACCCGTTACTCGTAGAGTAAAAGGGTATACTAGATTCGTCGGAAAGTATGTAACAGGCAGAAGGAAGCGTTTCCGACCCCACAAAGTATATATATTCTTGATCAGGATCACTAGCCGAGTCGATCAAGCCATGTCCGTCTGTCCGTCTGTCCGTCTGTCCGTCTGACCGTCTGTCCGTCTGTCCGTCTGTCCGTCTGTCTGTCCGTCCGGATGAACGCTGAGATCTCGGAAACTATGGGAGCTAGGCTATTGAGATTTGGCGTGCAGATTCCTGAGCTTCTTACGCAGCGCAAGTTTGTTTCAGCACAGTGCCACGCCCACTCTAACGCCCACAAACCGCCCAAAACTGTGGCTCCTACAGTTTTGATGATAGAATAAAAATTTTAACTGAAATGTATTGTTCTCATCAATACCTATCGATTGACCCAAAAAAAAGTTTACCACGCCCACTTTAACGCCCACAAACCGCGAAAACCTGTGACGCCCACAATTTTCATGCTAGATAAAAAATTTTAACTGAAATGTATTGGTCTCGTCGATACCTATCGATTGATCCAAAATCAATAAAAACACATACTAATTTGGGTCTATATTAAATATAAATCACGCTTGTTTTAAACTACAGATTGGTTTAAATTGAATATGCACCATAACAGTATGGATTACATAATACATTTAAATCAAACATAAAGTACAGTTCTTTTAACGGGGATTATATTTAATTTAAATACAATTTGTATTTATATTAAAGTTCATCCCAGTCTGATTTAAATATGAGAATTATTTAATCCAAATAAAAAAATGCTGAGTTTTAAGGCGGGCTATAATTATTTTAACTATAAAAACCATTTAAATGAAATGTTCTATTTACTGGAACTAAATATGAAAATATTTAAAATAAATATAAAAATATAATACTTTTTACTATGGAACATATTTAGTTTAATTATTTTGTACTATTTTAACATATTTGATCGAAATTAAAAAATCGTTGGATTTACTACGAAACTATTCAAAAAATAATTAACTATTTAACGTTTTCGTTTTTACGATTTTCATGTTAGGTTTTAAACCGCTGGGAAAAATAGTTGAAACGTTGGCGAAATAGTGACATTTACGATGTTTTTTCTAACAGTGTAATAATACACTTCAAGTTGAAATAACTACCATGCGAGAGTCAGTTTACTTTAATAAGGAAAGATCGGTTGGACAGCTGTTTGGTTTCCATCAAAAAGTACTAGAACCACATCCTACAAAAACCTATCGATCAGACCGTAAACATATTAAAAATTAATACAATTCGTTTGGAATGTAATATAATCAGCGGTTCATATGTAGATAATTCACCGAATTATACATTACATGAGTTTGGCATTAATGTTCCGCCTGGGTATAAAATGACAGTGACACCACATAACCTAATTTATTTACCAATCAACTGTGACGAAATAAGCACACTATCTATACGCATAGTTGATCAAAACGGTGATTTGGTGAATTTACGTGGTGAAAACGTTTCGATTCGCATGCACATTCGGTTAATAGAATGATTATTTATAATAAAAGACGTAGCTTAAGTCCTCAGCCAAGCATTACTAATTGTAAAGCTATAGAAAGAGGATCAAAAGTAAAAAGAAGCTCACTTACTTTGAAAAATAAACTATTTTTAAAGTCGTTAGGCTTGAAGCTTCGAGTATAATATAAAAGGTGGAAAGGAAAACAATGAACGAAATTTTAAATGTTCGAGAAAAGGTTTACTCAGATGAGAGTATTTCGAAGAAAGAGTTTCATACTTATTCATCGTATAATCAAACATTTAAGCCAAACGATGAAATGCGAATTACTATTCAAAATCAAGACTTGTACGTGCTTCCTCACGAAAGTTACCTTAATTTTCAAGGAATTATTAGAAAAGATTCACCGAATGGACCTACAACTGATAATGTTACCACTTTTTTTAAAAATAATTGTATGGCTTACTTTTTGGATGAAATGATCTTGTCAATGAGCGTGCGCCTTCTGGGTTGTGCATGTGTCCCTTTTATTGCGGTCAGGTAATTGACAGGTGCGCATGTTCGGGGTAGCTCTTGCTTGAATCCCTTTTATGACATGTTTATGACCCATTTGTGGAAAGGAGAGAATCTTAGACAATTTACCAGTTAAACGTTCTGGGGCGGAAACAAAAATGTGTATTTGAAAATATTCCACATCTGAGAATCATTAACTTGTGAGATTTATTTTTTTGGGGTTCTTTTGATTTCTAAATTAGTTTTATAATCATAGGAAACATTATTCCCCAACATGATCGGACATGTTCCTCTAAGATAACCATCTTTGAATACTTTGGGTGTGCGACCTTTCACACGTGCACAGCAACACCTGTGATAATGAGGCAAAAGGGTACGTGATCACACCTTTCCCCAACATGATCGGATATGTTCCTCTAAGATAACAACCTTTGGATACTATGGTTGTGCGACCTTTCTCACGTGCACTTTTCTCTCCTGACTATTAATTGCACATAATGAGGGGAAGGATACATGATCAATATTGTCACATGGGGATGTGGGGGCGATGGGGTCAATTAATTTTACTCTTTATAGACATGATCGTGACATTTTTATACCCGTTACTCGTAGAGTAAAAGGGTATACTAGATTCGTCGGAAAGTATGTAACAGGCAGAAGGAAGCGTTTCCGACCCCACAAAGTATATATATTCTTGATCAGGATCACTAGCCGAGTCGATCAAGCCATGTCCGTCTGTCCGTCTGTCCGTCTGTCCGTCTGTCCGTCTGTCCGTCTGTCCGTCTGACCGTCTGTCCGTCTGTCCGTCTGTCCGTCTGTCTGTCCGTCCGGATGAACGCTGAGATCTCGGAAACTATGGGAGCTAGGCTATTGAGATTTGGCGTGCAGATTCCTGAGCTTCTTACGCAGCGCAAGTTTGTTTCAGCACAGTGCCACGCCCACTCTAACGCCCACAAACCGCCCAAAACTGTGGCTCCTACAGTTTTGATGATAGAATAAAAATTTTAACTGAAATGTATTGTTCTCATCAATACCTATCGATTGACCCAAAAAAAAGTTTGCCACGCCCACTTTAACGCCCACAAACCGCGAAAACCTGTGACGCCCACAATTTTCATGATAGATAAAAAATTTTAACTGAAATGTATTGGTCTCGTCGATACCTATCGATTGATCCAAAATCAATAAAAACACATACTAATTTGGGTCTATATTAAATATAAATCACGCTTGTTTTAAACTACAGATTGGTTTAAATTGAATATGCACCATAACAGTATGGATTACATAATACATTTAAATCAAACATAAAGTACAGTTCTTTTAACGGGGATTATATTTAATTTAAATACAATTTGTATTTATATTAAAGTTCATCCCAGTCTGATTTAAATATGAGAATTATTTAATCCAAATAAAAAAATGCTGAGTTTTAAGGCGGGCTATAATTATTTTAACTATAAAAACCATTTAAATGAAATGTTCTATTTACTGGAACTAAATATGAAAATATTTAAAATAAATATAAAAATATAATACTTTTTACTATGGAACATATTTAGTTTAATTATTTTGTACTATTTTAACATATTTGATCGAAATTAAAAAATCGTTGGATTTACTACGAAACTATTCAAAAAATAATTAACTATTTAACGTTTTCGTTTTTACGATTTTCATGTTAGGTTCTAAACCGCTGGGAAAAATAGTTGAAACGTTGGCGAAATAGTGACATTTACGATGTTTTTTCTAACAGTGTAATAATACACTTCAAGTTGAAATAACTACCATGCGAGAGTCAGTTTACTTTAATAAGGAAAGATCGGTTGGACAGCTGTTTGGTTTCCATCAAAAAGTACTAGAACCACATCCTACAAAAACCTATCGATCAGACCGTAAACATATTAAAAATTAATACAATTCGTTTGGAATGTAATATAATCAGCGGTTCATATGTAGATAATTCACCGAATTATACATTACATGAGTTTGGCATTAATGTTCCGCCTGGGTATAAAATGACAGTGACACCACATAACCTAATTTATTTACCAATCAACTGTGACGAAATAAGCACACTATCTATACGCATAGTTGATCAAAACGGTGATTTGGTGAATTTACGTGGTGAAAACGTTTCGATTCGCATGCACATTCGGTTAATAGAATGATTATTTATAATAAAAGACGTAGCTTAAGTCCTCAGCCAAGCATTACTAATTGTAAAGCTATAGAAAGAGGATCAAAAGTAAAAAGAAGCTCACTTACTTTGAAAAATAAACTATTTTTAAAGTCGTTAGGCTTGAAGCTTCGAGTATAATATAAAAGGTGGAAAGGAAAACAATGAACGAAATTTTAAATGTTCGAGAAAAGGTTTACTCAGATGAGAGTATTTCGAAGAAAGAGTTTCATACTTATTCATCGTATAATCAAACATTTAAGCCAAACGATGAAATGCGAATTACTATTCAAAATCAAGACTTGTACGTGCTTCCTCACGAAAGTTACCTTAATTTTCAAGGAATTATTAGAAAAGATTCACCGAATGGACCTACAACTGATAATGTTACCACTTTTTTTAAAAATAATTGTATGGCTTACTTTTTGGATGAAATGATCTTGTCAATGAGCGTGCGCCTTCTGGGTTGTGCATGTGTCCCTTTTATTGCGGTCAGGTAATTGACAGGTGCGCATGTTCGGGGTAGCTCTTGCTTGAATCCCTTTTATGACATGTTTATGACCCATTTGTGGAAAGGAGAGAATCTTAGACAATTTACCAGTTAAACGTTCTGGGGCGGAAACAAAAATGTGTATTTGAAAATATTCCACATCTGAGAATCATTAACTTGTGAGATTTATTTTTTTGGGGTTCTTTTGATTTCTAAATTAGTTTTATAATCATAGGAAACATTATTCCCCAACATGATCGGACATGTTCCTCTAAGATAACCATCTTTGAATACTTTGGGTGTGCGACCTTTCACACGTGCACAGCAACACCTGTGATAATGAGGCAAAAGGGTACGTGATCACACCTTTCCCCAACATGATCGGATATGTTCCTCTAAGATAACAACCTTTGGATACTATGGTTGTGCGACCTTTCTCACGTGCACTTTTCTCTCCTGACTATTAATTGCACATAATGAGGGGAAGGATACATGATCAATATTGTCACATGGGGATGTGGGGGCGATGGGGTCAATTAATTTTACTCTTTATAGACATGATCGTGACATTTTTATACCCGTTACTCGTAGAGTAAAAGGGTATACTAGATTCGTCGGAAAGTATGTAACAGGCAGAAGGAAGCGTTTCCGACCCCACAAAGTATATATATTCTTGATCAGGATCACTAGCCGAGTCGATCAAGCCATGTCCGTCTGTCCGTCTGTCCGTCTGTCCGTCTGTCCGTCTGACCGTCTGTCCGTCTGTCCGTCTGTCTGTCCGTCCGGATGAACGCTGAGATCTCGGAAACTATGGGAGCTAGGCTATTGAGATTTGGCGTGCAGATTCCTGAGCTTCTTACGCAGCGCAAGTTTGTTTCAGCACAGTGCCACGCCCACTCTAAAGCCCACAAACCGCCCAAAACTGTGGCTCCTACAGTTTTGATGATAGAATAAAAATTTTAACTGAAATGTATTGTTCTCATCAATACCTATCGATTGACCCAAAAAAAAGTTTGCCACGCCCACTTTAACGCCCACAAACCGCGAAAACCTGTGACGCCCACAATTTTCATGCTAGATAAAAAATTTTAACTGAAATGTATTGGTCTCGTCGATACCTATCGATTGATCCAAAATCAATAAAAACACATACTAATTTGGGTCTATATTAAATATAAATCACGCTTGTTTTAAACTACAGATTGGTTTAAATTGAATATGCACCATAACAGTATGGATTACATAATACATTTAAATCAAACATAAAGTACAGTTCTTTTAACGGGGATTATATTTAATTTAAATACAATTTGTATTTATATTAAAGTTCATCCCAGTCTGATTTAAATATGAGAATTATTTAATCCAAATAAAAAAATGCTGAGTTTTAAGGCGGGCTATAATTATTTTAACTATAAAAACCATTTAAATGAAATGTTCTATTTACTGGAACTAAATATGAAAATATTTAAAATAAATATAAAAATATAATACTTTTTACTATGGAACATATTTAGTTTAATTATTTTGTACTATTTTAACATATTTGATCGAAATTAAAAAATCGTTGGATTTACTACGAAACTATTCAAAAAATAATTAACTATTTAACGTTTTCGTTTTTACGATTTTCATGTTAGGTTCTAAACCGCTGGGAAAAATAGTTGAAACGTTGGCGAAATAGTGACATTTACGATGTTTTTTCTAACAGTGTAATAATACACTTCAAGTTGAAATAACTACCATGCGAGAGTCAGTTTACTTTAATAAGGAAAGATCGGTTGGACAGCTGTTTGGTTTCCATCAAAAAGTACTAGAACCACATCCTACAAAAACCTATCGATCAGACCGTAAACATATTAAAAATTAATACAATTCGTTTGGAATGTAATATAATCAGCGGTTCATATGTAGATAATTCACCGAATTATACATTACATGAGTTTGGCATTAATGTTCCGCCTGGGTATAAAATGACAGTGACACCACATAACCTAATTTATTTACCAATCAACTGTGACGAAATAAGCACACTATCTATACGCATAGTTGATCAAAACGGTGATTTGGTGAATTTACGTGGTGAAAACGTTTCGATTCGCATGCACATTCGGTTAATAGAATGATTATTTATAATAAAAGACGTAGCTTAAGTCCTCAGCCAAGCATTACTAATTGTAAAGCTATAGAAAGAGGATCAAAAGTAAAAAGAAGCTCACTTACTTTGAAAAATAAACTATTTTTAAAGTCGTTAGGCTTGAAGCTTCGAGTATAATATAAAAGGTGGAAAGGAAAACAATGAACGAAATTTTAAATGTTCGAGAAAAGGTTTACTCAGATGAGAGTATTTCGAAGAAAGAGTTTCATACTTATTCATCGTATAATCAAACATTTAAGCCAAACGATGAAATGCGAATTACTATTCAAAATCAAGACTTGTACGTGCTTCCTCACGAAAGTTACCTTAATTTTCAAGGAATTATTAGAAAAGATTCACCGAATGGACCTACAACTGATAATGTTACCACTTTTTTTAAAAATAATTGTATGGCTTACTTTTTGGATGAAATGATCTTGTCAATGAGCGTGCGCCTTCTGGGTTGTGCATGTGTCCCTTTTATTGCGGTCAGGTAATTGACAGGTGCGCATGTTCGGGGTAGCTCTTGCTTGAATCCCTTTTATGACATGTTTATGACCCATTTGTGGAAAGGAGAGAATCTTAGACAATTTACCAGTTAAACGTTCTGGGGCGGAAACAAAAATGTGTATTTGAAAATATTCCACATCTGAGAATCATTAACTTGTGAGATTTATTTTTTTGGGGTTCTTTTGATTTCTAAATTAGTTTTATAATCATAGGAAACATTATTCCCCAACATGATCGGACATGTTCCTCTAAGATAACCATCTTTGAATACTTTGGGTGTGCGACCTTTCACACGTGCACAGCAACACCTGTGATAATGAGGCAAAAGGGTACGTGATCACACCTTTCCCCAACATGATCGGATATGTTCCTCTAAGATAACAACCTTTGGATACTATGGTTGTGCGACCTTTCTCACGTGCACTTTTCTCTCCTGACTATTAATTGCACATAATGAGGGGAAGGATACATGATCAATATTGTCACATGGGGATGTGGGGGCGATGGGGTCAATTAATTTTACTCTTTATAGACATGATCGTGACATTTTTATACCCGTTACTCGTAGAGTAAAAGGGTATACTAGATTCGTCGGAAAGTATGTAACAGGCAGAAGGAAGCGTTTCCGACCCCACAAAGTATATATATTCTTGATCAGGATCACTAGCCGAGTCGATCAAGCCATGTCCGTCTGTCCGTCTGTCCGTCTGTCCGTCTGTCCGTCTGTCCGTCTGTCCGTCTGTCCGTCTGACCGTCTGTCCGTCTGTCCGTCTGTCCGTCTGTCCGTCTGTCTGTCCGTCCGGATGAACGCTGAGATCTCGGAAACTATGGGAGCTAGGCTATTGAGATTTGGCGTGCAGATTCCTGAGCTTCTTACGCAGCGCAAGTTTGTTTCAGCACAGTGCCACGCCCACTCTAACGCCCACAAACCGCCCAAAACTGTGGCTCCTACAGTTTTGATGATAGAATAAAAATTTTAACTGAAATGTATTGTTCTCATCAATACCTATCGATTGACCCAAAAAAAAGTTTGCCACGCCCACTTTAACGCCCACAAACCGCGAAAACCTGTGACGCCCACAATTTTCATGCTAGATAAAAAATTTTAACTGAAATGTATTGGTCTCGTCGATACCTATCGATTGATCCAAAAAAAAATTTGCCACGCCCACTCTAACGCCCATAACGCTTAAATCTGTATACCGCCGGTAGGTGGCGCATTTTAATATCGCTTTTCTGCTTGCATATCTCCATATAGCTGAGTAACGGGTATCTGATAGCCGAGGTACTCGACTATAGCGTTCTTCCTTGTTTTTAAATGTAATTTTCTTTTGAGCTTTGTTTATTTCGTTAAATGTATTATCTAAATTTTCACGAAATAACAACGCGCACAACAAAGAAGAAATACAAAAAGGAAAAATGCGAGAAAATGAACGTGGACATGCACATGCCTTAATATTAAGTAATTATTGTATTTTTATTTGACTCGCCTTTTTTCTGTACTTTTCACTTTTTTATTACACTTAAATGAACACTTGTCTACCGAGCTCTTTTAATCACTTTTACATCCGATCAGGAGAACCGCTTGCTTCGAAGTGATCGCGGGATTCGCTACAAAGCGGAGTGTCAAACTATTTCGTATATACATACATACATATGCATGTGTGCAAAAAGGAAGGACAAAATCTGTCGCGTGCCCTTACTTTACAGTAGAGGTCAAAGTAATGGGGAAGAAAATAAGGAAATATGCACAAATAAGTCCTTAAGTTTAATAACTTGTATTTGTCAATTTAGTAATATTTGTTTTATTTTATTATATTTATATATTATAAGAACATATCTTTTTGTCAAAACATCGGTACACAAGAAATATTTTTGTTCTTATGCACATACATATTTTCTTGACCGCCAATGTAGAAATGCGAATGGAAGAAGAAGACGCGCTTGCGTTTGCCGTTTTGCTTGTTCATATTTGCCTCCACAAACCGCGAAAACCTGTGACGCCCACAATTTTCATGCTAGATAAAAAATTTTAACTGAAATGTATTGGTCTCGTCGATACCTATCGATTGATCCAAAATCAATAAAAACACATACTAATTTGGGTCTATATTAAATATAAATCACGCTTGTTTTAAACTACAGATTGGTTTAAATTGAATATGCACCATAACAGTATGGATTACATAATACATTTAAATCAAACATAAAGTACAGTTCTTTTAACGGGGATTATATTTAATTTAAATACAATTTGTATTTATATTAAAGTTCATCCCAGTCTGATTTAAATATGAGAATTATTTAATCCAAATAAAAAAATGCTGAGTTTTAAGGCGGGCTATAATTATTTTAACTATAAAAACCATTTAAATGAAATGTTCTATTTACTGGAACTAAATATGAAAATATTTAAAATAAATATAAAAATATAATACTTTTTACTATGGAACATATTTAGTTTAATTATTTTGTACTATTTTAACATATTTGATCGAAATTAAAAAATCGTTGGATTTACTACGAAACTATTCAAAAAATAATTAACTATTTAACGTTTTCGTTTTTACGATTTTCATGTTAGGTTCTAAACCGCTGGGAAAAATAGTTGAAACGTTGGCGAAATAGTGACATTTACGATGTTTTTTCTAACAGTGTAATAATACACTTCAAGTTGAAATAACTACCATGCGAGAGTCAGTTTACTTTAATAAGGAAAGATCGGTTGGACAGCTGTTTGGTTTCCATCAAAAAGTACTAGAACCACATCCTACAAAAACCTATCGATCAGACCGTAAACATATTAAAAATTAATACAATTCGTTTGGAATGTAATATAATCAGCGGTTCATATGTAGATAATTCACCGAATTATACATTACATGAGTTTGGCATTAATGTTCCGCCTGGGTATAAAATGACAGTGACACCACATAACCTAATTTATTTACCAATCAACTGTGACGAAATAAGCACACTATCTATACGCATAGTTGATCAAAACGGTGATTTGGTGAATTTACGTGGTGAAAACGTTTCGATTCGCATGCACATTCGGTTAATAGAATGATTATTTATAATAAAAGACGTAGCTTAAGTCCTCAGCCAAGCATTACTAATTGTAAAGCTATAGAAAGAGGATCAAAAGTAAAAAGAAGCTCACTTACTTTGAAAAATAAACTATTTTTAAAGTCGTTAGGCTTGAAGCTTCGAGTATAATATAAAAGGTGGAAAGGAAAACAATGAACGAAATTTTAAATGTTCGAGAAAAGGTTTACTCAGATGAGAGTATTTCGAAGAAAGAGTTTCATACTTATTCATCGTATAATCAAACATTTAAGCCAAACGATGAAATGCGAATTACTATTCAAAATCAAGACTTGTACGTGCTTCCTCACGAAAGTTACCTTAATTTTCAAGGAATTATTAGAAAAGATTCACCGAATGGACCTACAACTGATAATGTTACCACTTTTTTTAAAAATAATTGTATGGCTTACTTTTTGGATGAAATGATCTTGTCAATGAGCGTGCGCCTTCTGGGTTGTGCATGTGTCCCTTTTATTGCGGTCAGGTAATTGACAGGTGCGCATGTTCGGGGTAGCTCTTGCTTGAATCCCTTTTATGACATGTTTATGACCCATTTGTGGAAAGGAGAGAATCTTAGACAATTTACCAGTTAAACGTTCTGGGGCGGAAACAAAAATGTGTATTTGAAAATATTCCACATCTGAGAATCATTAACTTGTGAGATTTATTTTTTTGGGGTTCTTTTGATTTCTAAATTAGTTTTATAATCATAGGAAACATTATTCCCCAACATGATCGGACATGTTCCTCTAAGATAACCATCTTTGAATACTTTGGGTGTGCGACCTTTCACACGTGCACAGCAACACCTGTGATAATGAGGCAAAAGGGTACGTGATCACACCTTTCCCCAACATGATCGGATATGTTCCTCTAAGATAACAACCTTTGGATACTATGGTTGTGCGACCTTTCTCACGTGCACTTTTCTCTCCTGACTATTAATTGCACATAATGAGGGGAAGGATACATGATCAATATTGTCACATGGGGATGTGGGGGCGATGGGGTCAATTAATTTTACTCTTTATAGACATGATCGTGACATTTTTATACCCGTTACTCGTAGAGTAAAAGGGTATACTAGATTCGTCGGAAAGTATGTAACAGGCAGAAGGAAGCGTTTCCGACCCCACAAAGTATATATATTCTTGATCAGGATCACTAGCCGAGTCGATCAAGCCATGTCCGTCTGTCCGTCTGTCCGTCTGTCCGTCTGTCCGTCTGTCCGTCTGACCGTCTGTCCGTCTGTCCGTCTGTCCGTCTGTCCGTCTGTCTGTCCGTCCGGATGAACGCTGAGATCTCGGAAACTATGGGAGCTAGGCTATTGAGATTTGGCGTGCAGATTCCTGAGCTTCTTACGCAGCGCAAGTTTGTTTCAGCACAGTGCCACGCCCACTCTAACGCCCACAAACCGCCCAAAACTGTGGCTCCTACAGTTTTGATGATAGAATAAAAATTTTAACTGAAATGTATTGTTCTCATCAATACCTATCGATTGACCCAAAAAAAAGTTTGCCACGCCCACTTTAACGCCCACAAACCGCGAAAACCTGTGACGCCCACAATTTTCATGCTAGATAAAAAATTTTAACTGAAATGTATTGGTCTCGTCGATACCTATCGATTGATCCAAAAAAAAATTTGCCACGCCCACTCTAACGCCCATAACGCTTAAATCTGTATACCGCCGGTAGGTGGCGCATTTTAATATCGCTTTTCTGCTTGCATATCTCCATATAGCTGAGTAACGGGTATCTGATAGCCGAGGTACTCGACTATAGCGTTCTTCCTTGTTTTTAAATGTAATTTTCTTTTGAGCTTTGTTTATTTCGTTAAATGTATTATCTAAATTTTCACGAAATAACAACGCGCACAACAAAGAAGAAATACAAAAAGGAAAAATGCGAGAAAATGAACGTGGACATGCACATGCCTTAATATTAAGTAATTATTGTATTTTTATTTGACTCACCTTTTTTCTGTACTTTTCACTTTTTTATTACACTTAAATGAACACTTGTCTACCGAGCTCTTTTAATCACTTTTACATCCGATCAGGAGAACCGCTTGCTTCGAAGTGATCGCGGGATTCGCTACAAAGCGGAGTGTCAAACTATTTCGTATATACATACATACATATGCATGTGTGCAAAAAGGAAGGACAAAATCTGTCGCGTGCCCTTACTTTACAGTAGAGGTCAAAGTAATGGGGAAGAAAATAAGGAAATATGCACAAATAAGTCCTTAAGTTTAATAACTTGTATTTGTCAATTTAGTAATATTTGTTTTATTTTATTATATTTATATATTATAAGAACATATCTTTTTGTCAAAACATCGGTACACAAGAAATATTTTTGTTCTTATGCACATACATATTTTCTTGACCGCCAATGTAGAAATGCGAATGGAAGAAGAAGACGCGCTTGCGTTTGCCGTTTTGCTTGTTCATATTTGCCTCTAATTTGTCTGAATGTACATATGTAAGTATGCACATTGTGCCGTTGGTTTTAGTTTTTGGTTAAGGCCCAGCGTTTACAATGCACGCACATTTTTTCTTTGGCTAAGCATGTTTTTGTACTTTTAATAGTAAATTACAAAGCCAAATCTTATGATATTTGTCATGGAAATAGAAAGAGGCTGCCGGTGGTTGGGCAGCCGTAACTAAAACCATTTTCTTTAAATATAAAAGCTGTTTTTCTTTTGCAAATTACTAATAATTTAAATTATGTTGTGTATATGGGTCACAAACTTAATACATATGTAATTTGATTTATAATTTACAATTATTTGGTTAAATACAAATTTTGAAAACGTTCTATATTCAAAATAAAAGAGTCCATATTCCGAACAAATGGAAAAAGTATTTACTCGAAATATAAAAAACCATCAAATATACTATAAATTGAACTACTTTTTATAATAGTTAAAACCAAGATGGCCACATTGGATTTGAATGTGACTAACTTGTTTTTAAATAAAAATCACTTTAAATTGAATACTTACATATTTGACATACGGCTTAAATATGTTTTTTATTTAAATGAAAGGTTTTAATATTTAATATGACTATGCATGGGAGTAAAAAAAATCAAATAAAAATATATTTGATTTCACTTCGTGTTTTTTCTACCAGTGTATTACTTTGAATTTTAAATGTATTTTCAAGGTTATAGTCTTTTAGTTTATTATACCCGTTAATCGTAGAGTAAAAGGGTATACTAGATTCGTCGGAAAGTATGTAACAGGCAGAAGGAAGCGTTTCCGACCCCATAAAGTAAATATATTCTTGATCAGGATCACTAGCCGAGTCGATCTAGCCATGTCCGTCTGTCCGTCTGTCCGTCTGTCCGTCTGTCCGTCTGTCCGTCTGTCCGTCTGTCCGTATGAACGCTGAGATCTCGGAAACTATGAGAGTTACAATACTGGGATTAGGCACGCAGATTCCTGAGATTCCTGCGCAGCGCAAGTTTGTTTCAGTAGAGTGCCACGCCCACTCTAACGCCCACAAACCGCCCAAAACTGTGGCTCCTACAGTTTTGATGCTAGAATAAAAATTCTAACTGAAATGTAATGTTCTCATCAATACCTATCGATTGACCTAAAAAAAAGTTTGCCACGCCCACTTTAACGCCCACAAACCGCGAAAACCTGTGACGCCCACAATTTTTATGCTAGATAAAAAATTTTAACTGAAATGTATTCGTCTCGTCATTACCTATCGATTGACTCAAAAAAAAGTTTGCCACGCCCACTTTAACGCCCACAAACCGCAAAAACCTGTGACGCCCACAATTTTCATGCTAGATAAAAAATTGTAACTGAAATGTATTGGTCTCGTCGATACCTATCGATTGATCCAAAAAAAAATTTGCCACGCCCACTCTAACGCCCATAACGCTTAAATCTGTATACCGCCGGTAGGTGGCGCATTTTAATCTCGCTTTGCTGCTTGCATATCTCCATTTAGCTGAGTAACGGGTATCTGATAGTCGAGGTACTCGACTATAGCGTTCTTCCTTGTTGTAAATGAAATCGGTGATATCATTCAATTCATATGATCCAGTTGGAATTGTAATAACCTTGTCACCGATGTGGAAGAGGTTATTTTTTTCATCAATATTTGGAATCGAATTGTACATATTAAAATCGATAAGAGCGCACTCATATCGACCATTCAATTCGATAGGTGGAAAAAAGTTTGTATTTATAATGGAACTATTTCCATTCAAGGATAATGCAAGTGATCTAGACATATTAAAATCTCTTGATAAACTGTGGGATTGTAAGTATCTAACCAAGCTTTATATTGAAATTACTCCTTAAATCATAATAAATTGATCAAATCCTTTTCTGTATCTTCCGTTATCCATTTCGTTATCCTTGCTAATTAATAGGAATCCGTGCTTGTCCTCCCAACATTTTTGACAAATTTTCACAAATGTTTCATAATTCATATCAGTGTTAATATGGTCCCGATATATATGCCGCATATTTAAATCATCTTGCTTAAACATTATAATAAAGTTGGCATTGTCACGAATCAGATGTTTAGGTATATGACTATACGTTTGACATAAATAAAAAGAGTCGATATTTTTATGTCGACCCATACAAAAATAAGATCTTATGTTATCTTGTTTTTCACAAGCTACGTCATCGAATATCATAATGGAATTGTTTTTAGCTTCACTGGGGTCTAGTACACCCTCATTATGGGAGATTGTATGATATCCCATTCCTTTAATCGGTTTGATTAATTTCTCCAAGTACTCATATTTAGGTTGATAGAAACTTTTTAAAAAAACATATAAACATTTTCGAATTTTAATCCATTAGGACTCTCTATTAGACTTAACATAATATTAGTTTTACCACAATTCGAAGGCCCAACAATTAGAGCCCTTATTGTGTTCGGTAAGAGAGCACTATGTCGTGGCGGTAGATTTTTCTCGTTTTCATCGTTAATATTTCTAACTACAATTTTTTGTTTCTGACTTATTAAACGCATCTTTTAACCTAATGTACCTCATTCAATGAGAAATCTTTGATGATTAAACATCAATAAAATGGGGAAACGTTTTTATAATCGCATCAGTCGTATTTTTAATTGTAAACACGGTGGTGGTCTTGTCGATAAGCTTATTAATACATTACCGTTTGAAGCCCATATTCCGGGATATAATTTTTGTGGACCGGGTACAAAGTTACAGAAACGGTTGGAACGTGGTGATCAAGGAATAAACCCATTGGATGAAGCTTGCAAAGAGCACGATATTGCATATTCTCAAAACAAGGCATTGAGTGAACGACATAGGGCTGACTCCATATTAATTGACAAAGCCTGGTCGCGTGTCAAGGCACCAGATAGCAGTCTTGGTGAAAGAGCAGTAGCATACTTTGTTACAAATATAATGAAAGCCAAGAAAAAATTTGGTATGGGATTGAATAAAACGGAAAAGAAAGGAAGGAAAAAGATATTGAAGAATAAAATAAAGAAGACAAACCTTTCGACTGTAATTAATGCTGCTACTAAGACATTAAAAAAACAAAAACCATTAGACATTATGAGTGCAATTAAAGTTGCACGTAAATCAATTCATCAATCAATGGGTTCTATGAAAAATGTTAAAGTATCTCGTGTAATTAATGTACCCGAAATTGGAGGTTTTCTACCAATCGTACCGATCTTGACAGCCCTCAGCGCTCTTGGTAGCTTAGCAAGTGGTAGTGCAGCAATTGCAAAAACAATTAACAATGCGAGAATGGCTAAGGAAGATATGGAGGAGAAAAAACGTCACAATAGGAAAATTGAAAGTGTTGCTGTAGGAGAAGGATTATATCTTAAGCCCTATAGAAAGGGTTATGGTTTCTTTCTTAAGCCCTATAGTAAGGGGAAAGGAATTAAGAAGCGAAAAAACTAATTTCTCTGCTACCCAATAGACCACTATCAAATATCGACCTTATACATTTTGCTAGGAAATATATCCCACATTTTAGAGGGGTGTTTATGAGAGATCTACTCCCAGAAGCACCAAAAAGTAGGGAGTGTGGTATAGTAAACTTAGATAATTCACGATCAAGTGGTACACATTGGGTTGCATATAATAAAAATAAAAATAATATACATTATTTCGACAGTTTTGGAAATCTTCAGCCACCTAGAGAAGTTGTAAAATACTTGGGACATAGAATACAATACAACTACGATAGAGTTCAAGACTTTGATACATACAACTGTGGACACCTGTGCCTCGCTTTTCTACTTTCTTTCGTAGAAAATGTGGAGTGAATACCGGTATATTTAAATGGTTAATTTACATTTGGGGGGTTGAAAATCAATGTATGGGTACGTGTATGTGTGAACTCTGTATGGTATAAAAAGTGAACCTGCACGCGTTCAAATTCACAGTCTAAGTTTCTACTTGACATCGAACGTCATCTAGAGGACAAGAATTTTTGATCATTCTTAACAAAAAAAACCTATAACTGCTCATAACAGCTCAAAACAGCTGGTGACCAGCTTATAACAACTAGTAAAACTAATAATAACCATCTAATAACAGCTATTAACCAGCTAAAACAAGTAGTAAGCAACTACGAAACAAGTACTGAACAACTGCTAAACAGGTAGTAAACATCAAAATACAGCTAAAAACAACGTGGAACAACTGTACCAAGTCCAAAAAACTCAACAACCTTCATTAATCAGGAAAACTAGATGAACATTGTAGTTAAAGAGTTCAATAAATTTAATAAAAAGACACTGTTATCGAAGACAAGGATGCCTGAAAATGTAAGATTCCCGATCCTCAAGGCGGAGCGCAAAACAACAAAGGTTGGAGAATCTATTGCTCTCGAGTTGGAGGAGCACATTCTGTACATGCCGGAAAGGTACACCTCTCTTCAAGATGATATCATCAATGAAATGGTTGATGAAAAATTTAATATTTATAAAAGTAATGACATTTTGTATTTAGAAATAAGTCAGTAATCATTAAAAAGATTGAGATTTTAAGAATATAACAATAAATACACTTTTTAAAATATAATGAAGAAAATGTATCGATTCTTTTTTTATCGGAAATGGTATATAAATATTACAGATCTTGGCGTTCCCTAAACAGTATTTGTTTAGTAACTGAGGAGTGACTACATGAATTTCGGAAATTTTAAATCTTTCACCTATAAAATTTGAACAATATACTACAATGAATATTTTGTCACAGTTAACCAAAGCTAGATTTGCTTTGAAGCGAAAATTCGATGATCTCAAACAAGTCAAAAATCATACGAATTTACAATTGGAGGAAACTTTTAAGCCTATTACTGAACCCTTACATGAACTTGTTAAGGAAAATAAAAAACAAAAGATTTCTAATGTAAAAGATAGTATAAAAGTAAAGCGTGAAATGAAGCAAATTAAGAAATACGATGATGATGAGAGAGAGCTTGACGATTTCTACTTTACAACTAATGAGAAAGATCCGCAGTCTAATCGAAACATAACTCCACCAAGGTCTTTCGATGATAGTGATTCCTATAATCAATTCTTTTCACAAACGAATATAGAGGAAGATATAGAAGAAGAGAAAAAGGAGACGGAAAAGAGTGAAGAAGAAGGGACAACACCTTTACCAATGTATACAGGAGAGGCCGATATGGGTGTGGATGCAGAGCTAGAAGATAATAACACTAGTTATAATTATGATTTTAATATCAGTAATTTGACCAGAGGAAATGTGTTGGACAAGGGTTATGGACCTAAAAAAAGCGCAAACAATTCATTAACTTTGGGAGATAAAGAATTAAAAATTAAAAATAATAAAATAACATTTTCTAGTGGAATGAGTTGTGATCTGACTCCTGGTCTGAACTCTCTAATTTTTCTTAGTAAACCTGAAATCTATGATGATCAAGACTTGAAAATGTATAAAAAAACAAGGGAGAACGCTATAGTCGAGTACCTTGACTATCAGATACCCGTTACTCAGCTAAATGGAGATATGCAAGCAGCAAAGCGAGATTAAAATGCGCCACCTACCGGCGGTATACAGATTTAAGCGTTATGGGCGTTAGAGTGGGCGTGGCAAATTTTTTGGATCAATCGATAGGTATTGACGAGACCAATACATTTCAGTTAAAATTTTTTATCTAGCATGAAAATTGTGGGCGTCACAGGGTTTTGCGGTTTGTGGGCGTTAAAGTGGGCGTGGCAAACTTTTTTTTGGGTCAATCGATAGGTATTGATGAGAACATTACATTTCAGTTAAAATTTTCTATCTAGCATCAAAACTGTAGGAGCCACAGTTTTGGGCGGTTTGTGGGCGTTAGAGTGGGCGTGGCACTGTGCTGAAACAAACTTGCGCTGCGTAAGAAGCTCAGGAATCTGCACGCCAAATCTCAATAGCCTAGCTCCCATAGTTTCCGAGATCTCAGCGTTCATCCGGACGGACAGACAGACGGACAGACGGACAGACGGACAGACGGACAGACGGTCAGACGGACAGACGGACAGACGGACAGACGGACAGACGGACAGACGGACATGGCTAGATCGACTCGGCTAGTGATCCTGATCAAGAATATATATACTTTATGGGGTCGGAAACGCTTCCTTCTGCCTGTTACATACTTTCCGACGAATCTAGTATACCCTTTTACTCTACGAGTAACGGGTATAATTATTTTAGAAACGAATATACATAGAGTAGGCTTTAAACCTAATAACAGAATCAAGGGTACACGAGCATACAAATATAGCCATATTATTAAGAAGTTGATAGACAAAGATTTCAGTCCTACAACGTCTACTCCACTTCGCTCAAAAACAGGCTTTGGTTACATGACTCTTCAGAAATCAAATCCAAACTATGTATATTGGAATGATGTAAATGAGTTAGTCGAACGATTGGAAATTTTAGTAGCATCAAAAGGAGCGGGTAACACCAGCCACAATAACGAAATTTTTTCAATATTAGAGGAATTGCGTAAAGAAAGGATTATATATTAATGAGTATAAATAGGAAGGACAAATATGTTTTACATTTATAAACATCATGTCTGTCGACAAGCTTGGACATTTTTCTGTTGATAAGGAACGATCAGAAAATTTGAAAAGACGTGTTAATTCTACTGAGGGATTATTCATCGATGAGGACGGTAATCTAAATGCTCAAAATAAACGTATCAAAAACGGATCTAAGCCTTTAGACAACAATGATCTAGCAACGAAACAATATACTGATGAGATCCTCGGAAAGTTGGGAGAAGATTTAAGAAAAATTATAACTCAAAATGTTAATCGTCGACTCACAAAAATTTCAAGCTTAGAAAATAAAATTGAATTGAATAGTAAGAGGGCAGACAGCGCTGACCAAATTTTTGCCAAAATTCTGGAAAAGATTAAAACCATTGAGGAATATATATTTAAATATGTAACAAAACCGATATCATTACCGAAAAAAACCACAATTGAGTTAGAAGGTGTTGCTTTTCAGCCTTTTAGAAGAATATGATTAAGCGAGAAATCGTAAATGAGTTGCACGGACCATCTCGAAAAAACTTTCAACGAAGACGAGTGATTACAAGGGGTATAAAAATTTTCAAAATCTAATGATGGGTACCGATACTTGTTGACTGTTATAGACACATTTTCGAAATATGCTTGGGGTGAGGCATTAAAATCAAAAAATGCAAATGATGTTTCCCAAGCCATGGAGAGAATATTTAAATCGGGTCATGGAACACCAAGAAACCTGCAAACTGATGATGGCACTGAATTCTTTAATTCTAAGTTTAAGGTATTAATGAAAAGTTATAGGATAAATCATTATTCAACCTTCAGTACTCTAAAAGCATCAATAGTTGAACGTTTCAATAGAACTCTTAAAGAATTAATGTGGCGTGAGTTTAGTTTTAATGGAAAATATAAGTGGATAGATATGTACAGGGTTGCCCATATTCGACGGACCCATCTGACGACGCCATAACTTTTGACAGAGATGCCAGATCGCTTAATGACATACCGCGTTTGAAGCGTCAGTCCAAGCAGATTTTTACCATGGAACAATACACGCCACGCGAGCGCTCTGAAATAGTTGAAATTTACATTCAACAGAACAAGTCAATTGTGAAAACTCAACGTGCTTTTAAAAAATTAAAAAATGTGAAAAGTGCGCCTTCTAAGAACACCATTAAGCGTTTATACGAAAAATTTACGACTGGTGAGGCTCTTTCTAATCCGAAGAGGCCAAATAAAAGTCGACCAAGGCGATCGGACGAGAATATCGCTGCGGTACGAGCCAGTGTTGAGATGTCCCCAAGAACATCCCAAAAACGCCGTTCTCAGCAGTTGGGCATGGCTCGGTCCACTTTACAACGGATTATTCGCGTTGATTTGCATTTGTTCCCGTACAAAATTCAATTGACGCAAAGATTGTTGCTTACGGACAAGCCTCGTCGATTGGAATGGGCCCAAAGAGTCATCGAAATGGCCGAAGATGACGATCAATTTTGGAACAAAATTATCATGTCCGATGAAGCCCATTTCACATTGAATGGGACCGTAAATAAGCAAAATTGCCGTATTTACGCCACTGAAAGTCCTGAGAAGATTCAAGAAGTGCCTCTTCACGACGAAAAAGTCACAGTTTGGTGCGGCGTTAGTTCGAAAACGGTCATTGGGCCGTTTTTCTTCCAAAATGAAAATGGCCATGCTGTTACCATCAACCAGGAGCGTTATCGCGACATGATGACCAATTTTGTGATGCCAATTATTCGTCGAAAGCGTATGAGGCAGTTCTGGTTTCAACAAGACGGCGCTCCACCGCACACAAGTCGCATAACAATCGATTTTCTGAAGAAATTGTTTCCGGGCCGTTTGATGTCGAAAAGTGGTGATTTGGACTGGCCACCGCGTTCGCCCGATTTGACGCCGCCCGACTTCTTCTTGTGGGGATATTTGAAGTCAAAGGTTTACGTTAACAAGCCAAGGACCCTAGAAGAGCTCAAGGACAACATTCGTGAAGAAATAGCCGCTATTCCGGCCGAAATGTTGGCGAAAACGATGGAAAATGCTGCAAAATGGACACAATACGCCATCAACGCCAGAGGCGGCCATTTGAAAGATATCATATTCAAAAATTGATGTAAACAAATCTACTTGGAACAAATTAAATGATTAAGATTGCCAACCGCCAAATTTTTATTTTTTCTTTGATTTTTAAAAAAAAAACATGGGTCCGTCGAATATGGGCAACCCTGTATAAACAATTAATTAATAAATATAATAATAGAGAGCATAGAACAATAAAAATGAGTCCAAGTAAAGTCAATTCTTCCAATGAAAAACAAATATTACAAACATCGTATAATCACCTGAAAATATTTGTTGCAAGTAAATTCCGTAAGGGGGACCACGTTCGTATCAGTAAATATAAACATGTCTTTGAGAAAGGGTATACACCAAACTATACAACAGAAATCTTTAAAATTAGAAAGGTGAAGAACACATACCCTAAAACATACTTACTTGAAGATTTAGATGGTAGCCCGATTCAGGGCGGATTCTACAAAGAAGAACTGAAAAAACACGATTTCCCCACACATACCTATTTGAAAAAGTTGTAAGGCGAAAAGGAAATAAAGTTTTGGTTAAGTGGCTCGGGTTTTCAAAGACTAGCTGGATAAACAAGGAAGACATTTTGTAGTATAATAAATGATTTATTTAATTAATTTTTATTTGTATATTAATTTTTATTTATATATTTATTTTATCTTATATTAAGTTTAATATTAACATTTTTGTACAATGTTTTAAACTAAAATTAAATATAATAAAAATACTTTTTACAAACTCAAAATCATTTTCATTTATATTTTCCAAGGTCTCGATCATAATAAAACATCTCCAATTCAACTGATTTATAAAATAGTTCTTTTTCAATATGTTCCTTTTGAAATTTAAGGCTATCTAATGATTTTCCATCGTTCACATAATTATTTTGTATCATCTCACCCAAGCAAAATGAATTTGATTCTAGCCATTCAACATTTTCTAAAATATCTTTTTCAATTAATCTCTGATGTTTTATTGATGTCGTACCATGGTCTTCATTTCTTAACTCTAAAAATTGTGTTCCAATAACATTACGTTTTCTTTTGTGCTTTTGATCTAAACATTGTTCTATTACCATATAGTGAGGCCCCAGTTAATAAAACATTTTTATAGTCTTCAATTGTAAGATTTCGTGAACTCACTCCCTTTGCTTTATTATGTGAAGATTCAACTTGATCTATTTTATAGCAATAAACCTTTGAGCACAGGCCTACAAATTCTGTCATGAGTTTACCGTTAAGCTCATCTTTAAAAAACCCTAAACTTTTTTTGTTAACTCTTTTGAAGTTATATAGATTAATTCTTTCATCTGAATAGTCCGATGTATCAAATTTTGCTTCAAGATCATTACGAATATCTTTATAAAAATCTTCAGTTTTTATTGTATAGATAAATGAATCAGTATCCATATAATTTAAGAGTAACTTTTCCTGAAACTTGGGCTTCATATATTGATAGTGAAAATCATACATTTTCCATTTCGTTAAGTCTAATACTGCAAATCCTAAATACATTGGCTTATTAAATAGAACGGACAATCTTTTCATTTGAATTGCATACAAATTATCATTTATTTTAGTTGCACTATGAAAATTTGATTTTGAAATTAAAGTTTTGGCACAATGTGCTTTTCGTCCAGTCTTTGAGCTATCCGGAGCTTTCCATGTACTAACAAGCTTAATATCGACCCTGCGCTCGGGATCTTCCATTGTTTTTCCGTAAACAGAATTATTCATTAATTTAAAAAAATCTTTTTCAAATTTATTTTTTGCATTTTGCCTATGTAAAGTATTTAGATCAATGTAATTCTTTAACCAAGGTTTTTGTAAAAACTGAACACCTCTATGCATCTTTTTCAATACTAACCCATTCTGTATACATTGTTGCAAATTCCGATAATGTATTACATAATTATTCTTATTTCCCAGGTCAGCAATTAATTTTTTTACCTTATCCTCTTTTGAAGCCAGACAGTTTGACGGACAAAATGGAAGATCATTATGAAGATCATGTAAACGGTATGGATATATTAAGTCCACTTCCAAAAAATAACCGTATTTGCTATCGATTGGAATATTATTAATATCAAAATTGTCTAAATCTGTGGTAGACATCCACTTAAAATCTTTATATGGTAAAGGTTGTGACATTGCCCAACCATACAAGTTATTCGCATCCACATACATTAAAAATGAAGACTCCTTCAAGGAATCATAATCTGACAAATATTTGTTATTTGCTTTTGTATATCTATGACAACATTGAACTAAACCACCTCGAATGCTACTTTGAATAAATCTATACATATCTATATCTGTCAGCAATTTAAGTTGAATATTTGTAGATTTCAACATTGCCTCCCAAGATAGACCTGGTGTCGTAAAATACTGAGCTGGGTCAAGTGAATAAATTTGCATACAAATTTTTCGGAAGTTTTCAAAAATGTCGGTTAAAAGAAATACATCAGTTTTTAAATATAATTCTAAATAATCTTTAAGAGTGGAACAAGAGAAATGCGACCAAACTTTAAGAGCTTGATCATAATCTTCCTGAGAGCATTCCCTTTCCGTTAAATTACTATAGAATGCTTCCCTTGGTGGGAGGGAAGTTTCCTCGAATCTACTAGCGGAATCTAAATATTGATAGGGAAATATACCCTTCTTACGCATTAGTCGAAATTCTATATCATTACTGAAAAACGATTTTACAGTGTTCAATTGATCATCAACTAAATTAGAAGCTAGGGTATCTAAACTTGATGGCATAAATCTATATGTATCGAGAAAACGAATTTCAAAACTATTTCCACTTAAACTTTTTATTTTCTTTGAGACAGAAATATAGTTTTCCTTATTTATTGGTATTACGGAAATTTCACCGGGAATCTTTCCCAACTCTTGAATAAACAAATGACAGTCGTATTTTGAAAAATTATGAAAAAATACTGGTATGAACTTGTTAACTTTATAATCCAAGTTACACTTAGAGTGGGCTGCACCTCTAAAGCGACCTAAATCCCTAAATCTTTCTGACAAATAGAACAATTCAATGAATTATCAAATATTTGCTGGTCATCCAAAGTAATTCTCATAGGAACTATTTTATTTAAGTAGTCATCACTCAATTTACTTAAATTTTTTATCAATGAATCTACAAAACTTACTCCCGAATTTTTTCCTGTTTCTTAAACAAATTTATCTAGTCTAGAATCAAAAGCACACTTTATATAATACGCATATGATATTGGAATATGTTCATTAATATTAAATAATTTGGGGCTCACTTCAAAATTTGTTGGTTCCAGAATGCATTCAAAATCCGCGTAGGCAACAAATGGAACTTGAAGCTGATGTTGAACTTGGGTAAATTCCAGTGTGTTGTTCTGGGGGTGCGGCATCTTTGAAACCTTCCTACTGCAGAGCGTCTTGTGTTTTAATGCAGCTTCCTGGGTTCCGGAAAAATTCAAACACACATTGCAGAAAAATTGCGCCCTCCTCTGATTTCCTCTTTGAGCAGTCATTAGTCTTTGAAAGAGAAATATATACAAATTAGTTAATTGCTTGAAAGAGATAAAAATGTATAAAAGAATTTACCTTGAAATATTTTTAATGTACATTTCCACCTTCTTCCAAAAACATCATATTGATATGAAGAGGCTTTTCCACTTCCGATTGAAAAAGCGGTCCAATTATTTCCCTCGTCTCTTCATTATATCCGAATACGTTTAAACTCATATGAGTATTCTTCTTTTATTTCAAGGGGGAAAGTCAACCCTGTGAAATCTAATATTATTTCATCACTTATACGAATTATTTCCAACGATATATCAATATTATATGCCGAACATCTTTGCTGCCTCTTAACAATTTTTAAGGCAGAAATCAAATCCCATTTAAAACAATAATGATCATTTTCGTTACAAACGTTAACTATTGCTTTTTTCGTTAAAAGGAAACGAGGTAGTGGTATGAAAGATGAACCAGCCATCGGTGTATAATGATTCACATTCATTTCCAAGCGAATCAATTTTATAAGAGACCATCCACTATCTCTCTCTTGAAATTCTTGTGTTTTTGAAATTATTTCCATGGTATGTTCATGGAAGATATTTTCTAAGTCAGAATTTTTATTCATGATCGTCATTTTACTTTGAAAACTTTTCATATCAATTTCTTCAGATTCTTCTTTAAAAAGTATATACTCTGCAAACAGTTCAAAGTTTACTTTTGCTGAAATATAACTTTCTAGCAGAATGCTGAGATGAGGTAGCAGGGACAATCCAGCTTCACTCAAAAAACTCTCTGGTAAGATCAAGTCCGATCCATCGTTTACATACATGTAATGTAGTATTCCTCCCTTGAATCCCTCAGAAACTTTTTTGACTCTTCCGTCAAGGGGTTGAATTGCATTTCGCTTATGCAACTCCGAACGGACATGATTTGCCCACTTATTCTTTAGCAAGAAACACTTGCAGGATTGACAAAACTGATTTTGGTTATTCATTTTATTTTATTCGTTTTGGTAAAATTCTTTTTTCACGATCACTTTTTTCACTTTTACTCAAGTTGTGTTTGACGTAGCAGAGTATCCCACTTCAAGACTATTTTTGGTAGACTAACTATTGTCCTCGATCATTTATAGTGTTCTTCATAATATTGAAGATGAGAGGTGCATACTTAAGATTTTTTTAAATTCAAAAACTAAGGTAATTCTAGTAGGTTACATCGACTATTCATTGGTTAGAAGAGAAGAGAAGTATTGATTTTGAAAAATATTTGATACATGTCTAACCAATAGGACACCATCAAATCGATAAAGGAGGCACAGAATTATAGAATTAAGGAGAGTGTTGGTTAGAAGAGGTCGCACATACTTTGCTGCAGGTGGGAAAGGAAAGGTCATTTTTTATACACACCATCATACTCAGGTAGCCAATGGGGGACAGTTTGGAAAAAATCATTTCGAGTTTGGGAAAAAACAAAGATTTTCATTTGTTGAATTTCGAGAATGCACATTTTTGGGTAAAAGAAGAAGAAAAATCAAAGATTTTCATTTGTTGAATTTCGAGAATGCATATTTTTGGGTAAAAGAAGAAGAGGAAAACCTGTATAAAATTTTCTTATAAATTGTGTAAGCATATTTAAAAGGGTAAGACGAGATTGTTGACTTAGATAGACAACATGCATTCAGTTAAAATAAATAACTTTCTGAATGTATTTGACGGAATTCTGTTTAATGCACACTATGTACGGCTCCAGTTCATACAATCCAAACTCTTTGAATGTGAACGAGGTAACATGAAAACATCAATTCATGGAAATCATATGGACACCTGCGTGTGGAGCAATGATGCAGCCACTGAGGGAGTTGATACTTGTGTATGCCATCGAATTTCTGATTACAAAAAGGAAGCACTCAACATTATGAATATATACTATAATCTAGAAAAAAGAATGAAAATGATTAAATAACATAATAAAACATGTTCGCAATACCAAAATAAATGAATAAATGTATTATTATGCTACAAAATAAACTTCTGACTTTTTATTTCGAGCTAAAATTACAGGTGCGGAGAATGGAAAATAGTTCCTTGACTGAGATATGTCGGCTACTTGCGAGTTGTTGCGCGGTCGTGATTTCAACCCCTATTATGGGAACGTCGTATGAGGTCGTATGAGGTCGTTGGCGTGAGGCCCATGATCTTGTCAATGAGCGTGCGCCTGTTGGGTTGTGCATGTGTCCCTTTTATTGCGGTCAGGTAATTGACAGGTGCTCATGTTCGGGTAGCTCTTGCTTGAATCCCTTTTATGACATGTTTATGACCGATTTGTGGAAAGGAGAGAACCTTAGACAATTTACCAGTTAAACATTCTGGGGCGGAAACAAAAATGAGTATTTGAAAATATTCCACATCTGAGAATCATTAACTTGTGAGATTTATTTTTTTGGGGTTCTTTTGATTTCTAAAATAGTTTTATAATCATAGGAAACATTATTCCCCAACATGATCGGACATGTTCCTCTAAGATAACCATCTTTGAATACTTTGGGTGTGCGACCTTTCACACGTGCACAGCAACACCTGTGATAATGAGGCAAAAGGGTACGTGATCACACCTTTCCCCAACATGATCGGATATGTTCCTCTAAGATAACAACCTTTGGATACTATGGTTGTGCGACCTTTCTCACGCGCACTTTTCTCACCTGACTATTAATTTCACATAATGAGGGGAAGGATACATGATCAATATTGTCACATGGGGATGTCGGGGCGATGGGGTCAATTAATTTTACTCTTTATAGACATGATCGTGACATTTTTATGACTTCAAAGCCCATTAAAATCAGTTTATTTATTGGATTATGCTAATTGTCCCAGAACCCGCATACGTTAATGAGGGGGGAGGGGGGGCGGGGGCCATTAATATGCTAATTGTCCCAGAATCCGCGTTTCCCTACTACTCAAGTTTCCCCTGACCAAACGGCCTCCGAGGGGTTGGACTATATCCAACACAAAACAATTCCAAAAACATTACCATGGAAATATTTAATTTTACCTATGCTAAAGACACTTCGTCTTTTAAAATCTCTGTTCCAAGTGAGCTCTTTTCAACCATATGTTCAGCAGATTTCTGGCCCGCATTTATGGTGGTAAAGAAATACCAAACTAGGAATAAGAATACAAGTAAAAGAAAAAGAACCTTAGTAACAAGACTCCCCAGCCAGAGTAGTGTCGCACCTGCATCTTCTATCTTAGCACCTTCTTGAAAAAACTAGCTTAACTCTTATCAGAATACCAGAGGCTTGCGTAGGGGACTTTGATAAACCTGGAACTTCGTGGTCCACAGATAAAAAATCGAATGTCTTACTTCCGTTAGCTCATCCTGATTTCACTGAAGGTTTGCTTGACATATCTTTGTCCCAAGTTCCCAAGCTATTTTATAAATTCACTAGGCAGCTTATTGTTCTTGTATCTAATCTGGACCTAGCACCTCTTACGCAACTCTAAGATCCATATGTTCCGTTTCAACACTGGTTTCTGAAACGTAGATCAACAACCACTAACCCTTTGGAACTGCAGCATTTGTGATAAAGGGATTTAAAAAACATCTTCAAGCAGACGTCATTTACACTGACTTTAGTAAAGAAATTGACCCTCTAAATCATGTTCTTCTGGTTTGAAAACTGTTGATCCTTTAAAATGGATCTTAAGTTATATGAATTCCAGAACAAAAGAGTACTTTTTATTTATCTTGTCTACTCCACGTTACCTCCGCAGATGATGTTAAATTATGCCTGCAATACAAGGATACTTCTTGCCAGTCCAACTTTCAATCCAATTTAAATAATTTTCAAACATGGTGCTCTACTGGCTATAAATGGCTCTAAGTGTAAGGTAATGACATTTTGTCGTGTCAATCCTCAATATGCAATATATTTTACTATTTGCTTAAAGAAAGCGCCTGGGATGCAAGCCTTATTTTATCTCTTAATTCTAATAGATTACTTCTAACCCTACTCTGCCAACCGCAGAACGATGCTTTGAACAGTCTTTATTTATAACCTTATTCGGGGTAAATGTATAGCCCCGACTTGGTTATCCAGCTAAACTTTTCTGTTCCATGCAGATTAACAAGAAATTTCATTTCCCTAATTTTAAATCATTGTAGATCTAGATCTTTCAGAGTATTATGTTCTGATTACAATTGACTTTATCCTATTATCACAAAGTTTGACTCTCTGCCTCTCCTAAGACGATTAATATTAAATGTTTTAACACAGATTTAGATCCTACTTTTTTTCCTCGAACTTTATCTTTATTTTTCTACGCGTCTATCATCTCTCGGATTCATGCCGCACGACACAAGGCAGCGCCCCTCGGTCGATTGGGCGGGTGGTGTGGCTTTGGGATCCCACGCTTAAAAAAAAGAATATTTTTATACTTTATATGGTAAAAAGGAAGAGTTTCTGAACTTCCTTCTGCCTGTTACATACTTTCCGACGAATCTAATATACGTTTTTGCTCTACAAGTAACGGGTGGAAAAAGCTGATCGGGGGTTTCAAGGACTTTTCTTACTTATTATACCCTTGCAGAGGGTAATATGATTTCAGTCAGAAGTTTGCAACGCAGTAAAGGAAACGTTTCAGACCCCATAAAGTATATATATTCTTGATCAGCATGACTAGACAAGTCGATCTAGCCACGTCCGTCTGCCCGTCTGTTCGCCCGTCTGCGCAAACTAGTCTCTCAGTTTTAAAGCTATCGGGCTGAAACTTTTCCAAAAGTCTTCTTTCCTTTGCAGGTAGTATATAAGTATAAGGACAACTATATCTTATAGCTCGTTTAGGAATAATCGGGAAAAAAATTTAAAAAAATTATATCTGTGGTGTTTAACATATAACCTCCTACGCTTGGAATCAACATTTTTTAATTAGTTCTGAATTTCGTATTTAAATTTGTCAAAATCGGACGACTATTGCATACAGCTGCCATAGGAAGAATCAGAAAATTGGTGGGAAAATAATATGAATCAAATTATAGCTTCGGTGTTTTTTGACATATTTATCTTATACTAATGGGAATATAATTTTTTCTATTTTTAAGAACTTCGAACTGGACTTAATAATTAGACCTGCAAGGGTATACGCACTTCGGCTTGCCGAAGTAAACTTCCTTTCTTGTTATACCCTTGCTGAGGGTACTATGATTTCAGTCAGAAGTTTGCAACGCAGTGAAGGAGACGTTTCCGACCCCATAAAGTATATATATTCTTGATCAGCATCACTAGACGAGACGATCTAGCCATGCCCGTCTGTCCGTCGGTTTCTTAGCAAACTAGTCTCTCAGTTTTTAAGCTATCGGGCTAAAACAGAAACAGAAATCGGGAAAAAAAAGTTTTTAAGATATTTCTTTGGTGTTTTTTAAAGTATAACCTCCTACGCTTGGAAATAACATTTCTTAATGAGTTCTGAATTTCGAATTTAATTTTATCAAAATCGGACGACTATATCATATAGCTGCCATAGAAACGATCGGAAAATTGGTGGGAAAATAATATGAAACATTTCCTTTAAACCCTGAGTTTAAAATTTATTCAAATCATATATTTAAACTAAATCATAGTCAGAAACGTGAAGTGGCCTCCTGGACCAAAGAATACATTTAATATTTGGGAGGGTCTCCGTGGCCGATGTGATAGATAAATGTGGGGTTTAGTTTAATGTTTACTCCATTGAGATCCGTCTACCTGGGGTTATTGCCAGTGTCACTGTTGGCGGTGTTTGCGGAAGAGGACTGCACACCGTGTTGTGTATCTCATCTTCCATTCGGAGAGGTGGGGAATCAGGTGACGCTAGGACCAGGTCGTTTTCGGCATCGTAGGGAGACCTCTCGGACGGGGAGCGTAACAAGAATAAAGTATCCAGGTAGTTTTCCCAAACCGCGGTCGTTACCCTGAGACCATCGCCTTCTAACGAGGAATCGTCGGCCGAGTCGGCCCTTCCGGTATCTTGATCCATCTCAACAGACCAATCCAAGTGTCCTGGTGACCAGGGTGTTCGCGGAGTTGGACTGCGAACCGGGTCGTAATGATCCGTGTCACCAATCGAGGAGAGCGTTTCGTCGCTCCGGTCGGGAATGGCATCGTTGGGAGCGTTTCTATCGCCGCTGCTCTCGTAGATGTCCCAAGCAGCGTTCGCTGCCCTGACAGCGTCGGCTAGGGGTGGTCGATATCCTCCCATGCCAAAGCGACCATCGCCCCCAACCGAGGAATCGTCAGACGATGTCGAGTCGGTCCATTCGGTGCTTTGAAACTCCTCAACGCAACTCTCCAAGAGTCCTGGTGCGAAGGAGTGGTGGTTTTGGGTGCGCAGCCAGGAGGTTACCCACCAGTGAGCCGAGTCGGTTAGAGGTGCGATGTCGTCTTCGACCCTCAGCCTTGGCAGTCGCCCTAAGTTCAGTGCGGTTTCCTCGTTGTACACTTCCCCGCTGTGGTCTCCTATCGGTGACATCTGGCCCGGGTGCACGAAAGGTTGGGTTGAATCCGAATCGTAATTTCGGGAACTCATCCCCGGGCTATCGGGACTTGTGGGCTCGTTGCTCGCTGTCGAGATTCTTCCTCTGGGTTCCTCGTCTTCATTCCTACGCAATGCTATGCCACACCCCGTGGGGCTGTATCGCGGTGACGTGGTAATGTCCAGAACCGACGACACGTCGGAGTTATGCATGCTGTCACTGCTGTTGCTCAATGTACCCCCATCGTGGTCGATGGGCGGAGAAAGGCCATCCTGATTCATCCTAGGAAAGTACATAAAGAGGAAAAGTTGTATATTATACATCGTTATATATAGTTAATAACGTATTAAAATTTAAACAAGGAAGAACACTATAGTCGAGTACCTCGACTATCAGATACCCGTTACTCTGCTAAAGGGACAAAAGAGAAATGGGGATATGCAAGCAGCAAAGCGATACTGAAATGCGCCACCTACCCCTGATCTCAATATATGGTTATGTGGGCGGTAGACAGACTTAAGCGTTATGGGCGTTAGAGTGGGCGTGGCAAACTTTTTGGGTCAATCGATAGGTATTGGTGAGAACAATACATTTGAGTTAAAATTTTTATTGTAGCGCCAAAACTGTATGAGCCACAGTTTTGGGCGGTTTGTGGGCGTGGCACGCTGCTGAAAGAAGCGTTGCGCTGCGTAAGAAGCTCAGGAATCTGCATGCCAAATCTCAATAGCCTAGCTCTTATAGTTTCCGAGATCTCAGCGTTCATCCGGACGGAGAGACAAACGAACAGACGGACATGACTAGATCGACTCGGCTAGTGATCTTGATCAAGAATATCTATACTTTATGGGGTCGCAAACGCTTCCTTCTGCCTGTTACATACTTTCCGACGAATCTAGTATACCCTTTTACTCTACGAGTAACGGGTATAACAAGATTTAATTGTCTATTTAGTTTATTACGTTTTAAGCTTACTTGCTCTACTGATAATTCTAACAGACCATCAACAAAGTCATGGAAGTCATGGTCAAAGTGAGTCAATGGAAGGGGACCAAAAAATTTCAGGGAGATTTAAATCGCCCAAAACAATCAAGATGTACTTGTCGGAAAGATGAGATAGAACATTTTTTATTGCAGTGAAGATTGCAAACAAAAATTTAACACAAACCAATTAAATGTCGTTGGGTTTAATAAAGTATATTCTCTCCGATGTTTGACTAGAGGTAACGGCAATCAGTTGGGAAGACTTTTAGAATTTAGTATATTAAATATTTCTGGAGGAGCAGATCTTTTAAATGAAGTTATATTACTAGCATAAGAATATTTAAACTCTTCCACTATAATGTTTAGCGATGGTAATTTTTGGTGTATAAATTCCAAAACATTTGCAGATGTGGTTTCGCGGGTTAACCAAGACACAAATAATAGTTTCCTATATGGAACAACAGAGAGTCTCTTTCTTCCTCCACGAGCAATCTAAACATCGTTTGTCTGACTATCGGGACCAGGGACTACTATAGAGCTTACTTCTCCTGTAGGCACAAAAAGTAGTGTTTACCCCTTACACTGACTAGCAGAACCAGGGACTTTTCCAGAGCTTTCAGTACTTATGGGCACTGCCGGCAGCGAAGCTTTAGACCCCCCAGCGGCAGTGGATGCCGACATAGCTGCCGAAACCGATCGGGTAAAAACGCTGAGTCCCTCCTCGCTGATCAGAGGTCCTAAATACACTTGTCTGTCATCACCTGGTTTAACAGTAGGTTGGCTCCAAGGCGTGATCCTTTCAAGTCGTACCGATATTGTTTAGTCATCCAAATTGAAGAGCTCGTTCAGTTCCAGGTCTGGTTCGATGACGCTGTTGAGAGTACAAAATGGAAAGGGCATATCCTTCAAAAGACTTCGACCATTTTAGCAAGTTCGTATGGGTACAGCCGATCTGGAAGGCCACCGCGGGAGAAGTCAAAAGCTTTCTGGAAAATAACATTTTTCATCAGTTTAGAGTGCTAAGGCTTAAACACTCTGATAACTGTAAGCAGTTCGTGTCTCAGGTGTTCGCAAAATTGCTCAGCCAAAATCCGACACAAAAAAACAGGATTCTATGCTCCACAAGTGAATGTAGCTGAAGGAGCAGTCCGATCCGTACTGCAAATGCTCAGGGAAATGACTGAAAGACCAGCGGCAGTGGCTAAGAAGTGGTTACCACTAAGCTTTGGGATTTGAACCTGACTATGTGATGTTTGAAATACGCATGGTCACGAACGCAAGTGCGTATTCAAACATGCGATGTTTCGTCGGCATTGCTACAGCAGATCTAGCACAGTGACTTGATGACAAGATGTCAAGAATTATTCTGGGATAAAGTAAGCCAAGGATTTATTTGGGTGCACGAGAAAACAGCAAAGAAGTTGAGTTTGCAATACGTCAAATGGTATTCTGCAATATGCAAATACATATATATAATATAATGTAAACGTCAAGGGAATTCTTTGTACGAATATGGCAACGGAGTTGCAAAAAATATCAGAGTACACGAACAGAATGACCACCCCAGCAAATTTTCCTTTAACCCAAGAGATGAGGACTCGCCTGAGCGAGCAGAGGAGCCTTCCCAATGGCGGACTGGGAATGCCAGGAGGCGGAATCTCTTCAGGATGAAAATGAGAATCAATGTTGCAGAAGTTATCTTAAGGGAGCGGTATTCGTTTTAAATATTAACTAGTAAAAAAAAATACAATACAAAAAAACACATATTGATAATAAAAAATAACCAAATCGAAATAAAAACCACATCACATTTTCACACTTCAATATATTGTATTTTTTTTAAATGTGTACATTAGTCGATTACTAATCGAGCCAGTACTAAATATTAAGCGTGAATTAATCGGCCGTTAGATAATAAGTTAATTACTAATGCGTTCTTGATTTTCGTTTAGTGTGTAGATGTCATGTAACATCTTTATACCCTTGCAGAGGGTATATTGATTTCAGTCAGAAGTTTGCAACGCTGTGAAGGATACGTTTCCGACCCCATAAAGTATATATATTCAGCATGACTAAACGTGTCGATCTAGCCATGTCCGTCTGTCCGTCCGTTTCTACGCAAACTAGTCTCTTAGTTTTTAAGCTATCGGGCTGAAACTTTCCCAAGAGTCTTATTTCTTTTGCAGGTAGTATATAAGTCGGAACCAGCCGGATCGGACAACTATGTCTTAGAGCTCCTTAACATATGTTGTTGTTTTTTAACATATAACCTCATATGCTTGGAAATAGCATTTTTAAATTAGTTTTAAATTTCGAATTCAATTTTATCAAAATCGGACGACTATATCATATAGCCGCCATAGCAAGGATCGGAAAATTGGTGGGAAAATTATATGAAACAAATTATAGCTTTGGCGTTTTTGACATATTGTCTTATACTATTGGAAATATCAATTTTTGTATTTTTAAATTTAATAATTATAGCTGTAAGGGTATACAAACTTCGACTTGCCGCAGTTAACTTCCTTTCTTGTTTTTGTTAATTTAAGATACAAATACACTCCATATCTCTGCCTGCAGCCCAAGCAAAGTTCAGACTTTGACTTTAATGTCAAATAACTGATAATTCAAATGGTTGCGAACCCGTTTGTGGGCTTCTAAGATATATATTGGCTTAGCGTTTTTCTTAATATGCCCATTTAATTGAATAAACCCCAAAAAAGTAAGTCGCAGAAGTCTGCGTACTGCTAAGAAGTCCTTATTATCTTTCACAATTTTGTGCGTGCACTCAATGTATACTGTCCCTATTGGGGCACAAGGTTAAACTTTGTTTACTTTCTGTATGTATGAACGTATGTTGAAATGCACATGCACATAAATAAAAAAAAAGGTTTTATTTTTCGCGCGGCTGTGGGAAATTTACCTTGTTTTGCTGCAGAAAACACCAGTTCTTTGCAACTTAGGTCGAAGGATCACGAATAGCTTCCAGTTGCCAATTTATGATTTCGCTTTCACACGGTGAAGGTCTTCTGGAAGCTAAGAACCCAAATGCTGGAAGCTGCTGGTACGTTGCTGGAAGCTGATGGCAAGTTGAAGGAAGCAGATGGTAGGGTGTTGAATGGGGATAGTGGCTTGCTGGAAGCTGGTGGTCGGTTTTTTTTTTAAAGAAGTCTAAATAAAAACTGTGAGCTTGTCGAGATGACAGTTCTGTAAAGAGACCTTTTTTTGGTTCCCTTGAAATGTCT
This sequence comes from Drosophila suzukii, assembly GCF_043229965.1. Taxonomy (NCBI): domain Eukaryota; kingdom Metazoa; phylum Arthropoda; class Insecta; order Diptera; family Drosophilidae; genus Drosophila; species Drosophila suzukii. The sequence goes on from NC_092084.1 coordinate 30,488,622, forward strand.
TTTTAATTTATTTATACATTTTGATATATACTAGACTTGAGGTCGGCGCCCTGTTTGGAACGTCGGAAATTTGGTTGTGAACGATGTTTTAAGATGCAGTTGGAATAAAAAATAAAAATACTTTTTAATTTTTTGTACAGTTTCAGAGAGAAAGCTGTGCTAGGATGGAAATTAGAAAATACTCAATTTAAGGAACCATAAGCAAGCAGCAAAGCGAAATTGAAATGCACCACCTACCCGCGATCTCAATATGTGGTTATGATTTACGCGCTATGGACATTAGAGTGGGCGTGGCAATCTTTTTTTGGGTCAATGGATAGGTATTGACGAGGCTAAAACATTTCAGTTAAGATTTTTTATCTAGCATGAAAATTGTGGGAGCCACAGACTTAGGCGGCTTAGGGGCAATCTAAATCGGAATCTAAATCTCAATTCTCTAGCTCATATAGTTTCCGAGATATCCGCGTTCACGATTACGATTTTTTTTAATTTGTAGTCGGTTTTTTTTATTTTATTATTTTATTCTAGCATCAAAACAGTAGGAGCCACAGTTTCGGGGGGTTTGTGGGCGTTAGAGTGGGCGTGGCACCCTGCTGAAACAAACTTGCGCTACGCAGAAATTTTAGGAATCTGCATGCCTAATCCCAACATTGTAGCTTGTATAGTTTCCGAGATCTCAGCGTTCATACGGACAGACGGACATGGCTAGATCGACTCGGCTAGTGTCCTGATCAAGAATATATATACTTTATGTGGTCGGAAACGCTTCCTTCTGCCTGTTACATACTTTCCGACGAATCTAGTATACCCTTTTACTGTACGATTGACGGGTATAATAATGTTATGTTGCTTCGTTAATTATTTTAAGTTCAGCCGCCTGTGGCGCTAAAGAAGAAGAAGATAGGTGGCGCTATAGGGTAGGTGTTATGGCGAAGTATGTTTGCCATTAAAGTTTTATTCAGATTAAGAACTAAAAAGTTTATTAATATTATCAAGACACGTGTGTCGCTCGCTGAATCTTGCCGATAAATCTCCGAGTGTTGCCACACCATTCTTTCTAGTCATCTGGCAAGCTTCTGTTGGCGCTGCTGCCATATTAGGTTGCCACAGTACTCCCCCTCCAGTGAACGCGTCACGAGTCCTGGTTTGAAAATTTAACTCCATGTTTTCTCTCATAAGTCCTGGTCAGTCTAGGGGTAACTTCTTCTGAATCCAACTGGCAGTCGTCCTTTACTAAAAATGCTGGTTTGAGGCGATCAACTGATACTGCAGTCTCATGGCCATTGAGTCTGAAAGTGAAAACACGATCGTTTTCGCGTCTGACAATCTCATGAGGACCAGTGTAAGGGGCTTCCAGAGGCTGTTTTACGGCGTCAGTGCGGATAAATACATGCGTACATTTATCGATCCCTTTCAATACGAACATCTTCTGCTTGATATGATGTGCTGTTGATGTCGGTCGCACTTTTTGCATGTGCTCTCGAAAGATACTCAAAAAAAAGGTGGGGTCAACCGTGTCGTCCAAGTCGGTAAAAAACTAATTTGGCAGTCGAATAGGTGTTCCGTATACCATTTCTGAGGCTGAAGATTTGATGTCCTCTTTGAAACAGGTACGAAGTCCAAGCAAAACTGTTGGCAGTAACTCCGGCCACGGAGTACCTCTGTTGCACATCAAAGATGACTTAAAGGATCTGTGCCACCTCTCTATGAGTCCGTTTGACTGAGGATGGTAGGCCGTCGTGTGTATGTGTTTACTTCCAACCAGATTAGCAAGATGTTTGAAAACTGCTGACTCAAATTGTGTTCCTTGGTCCGTAGTTATCGTTTTTGGAGAACCAAATCGAGATATCCAGTGAGTCCAGAACGCCGTAGCTATTGTCTCAGCAGTAATATTTGAGAGAGGTACAGCTTCTGGCCATCGCGTAAATCTATCAATCATCGTCAGACAGTACCGATAGTTTTGTTGTAATGGCATAACTACAATGTCAAGGTGAACGTGGTCAAATCTACCATTTGGCACTTCGATCTTTTCTGGTAAGAGGTGGTTGTGTTTGTGGATCTTAGAGCGCTGACAAGGTAGACAAACTCTGCACCATTCGAGGACATTTTTATTCATCGAGGGCCATACAAACTTTTGGCGCACTTGACGAACTGTTGACCGACCACTGGGATGAGACAAACCGTGAACGAACGAAAACTCAGCATTGCGCAAAGATTTGGGTACATAAGGACGAACGCTTCCTGTAGAAACATCGCAGTAGAGTGAGATGTTGTCATCAAATCGAACCCTTTGAAGTTTTAAAGATGTGGTTCCTTTTAAAAGGTGTACCAGTTCAGGATCTGACGCTTGCTCCTCTTCAATTTGCGATAATTTTATGCCAGTCGGCATTGTTATAGAGCATAATCTTGAAAAAGCGTCTGCGACTGCATTCTCGGATCCTTTCACATGCATAATAGTCGTGCAGAATTGAGAGATGTAAGCCAAATGTCGTAGCTGTCTCGGTGATGCTTTCTCTGGTCGCTGCTGAAATGCGTACACGAGCGGCTTGTGATCCGTTCTGATGACAAAAATGCGCCCGTCAACAAGATGTTTGAAATATTTAATGGATTCGAAGATAGCGAGCAGCTCTCGGTCGTAGGTTGAGTAATTTTTCTCCGTGTTGCTCAGCTTCTTTGAGAAAAATCCTAGAGGTTGCCAATTTCCGTGTGTACGCTGCTCCAAAACTGCTCCAATTGCGAAGCATCGCAAACCAGCTGAAGTTCAGATTTTGGTGCGGGAAAAGACAAGAGGGCTGCGTCTGCTATGCTTTGTTTGCAAGCTTCAAAAGCTGCATGGAGCTCTGATGTCCATTCAATTTTACGTTGATCATTTTTTTTAACATCCTTTAGCAACTCAGTGAGCGGTGCTTGTATGTGTGATGATCGAGCCAAACATCTGCGATAGTAATTTATAACGCCCAACAAACGACCAAGTTGGCTTATGGTTTCAGGACGTGCATAATTAAGAATGGCATCTACGCGTTCGGTGGGTGGTTTAATTCCAAGTTCATTGATCGTATAGCTGAGAAAGTTTACTTGAGATTGCGCAAACTGGCATTTGGTCAGATTGATGCTTAGGCCATGTTTCTGAAGTACTTGCAAGACAGCCCGAAGATGTTCTTCGTGTTCAGCGATGGAATGCGACGTTATAAGTATGTCGTCAATGTAGCAATAAACGAAGTCCATGCCGCGAAAGATGTTGTCCATAAAGCGTTGAAATGTTTGAGTCGCGTTTTTTAACCCAAATGGCATGTATTGAAACTCAATGAGTCCAAAAGGAGTGCCACCGCTGTTTTTTGGATATCGTTTTCTGCCATGGGAATTTGGTAGTATGCTTTAACCAAATCGAGGGTTGAAAAAATCTTCTTTCCTTGCAGTTGCTCCGTGAAGTCGTGTATATGGGCGATTGGGTAGCGATCTAGTATGGTAATTGAATTTAGTTTTCGATAATCTCCACATGCCCGCCAGCCACCGTCTTTTTTGGTAACCATATGTAACGGGCTGGACCAAGGACTTTTTGACGGGCGACATATGCCTTGATCCATCAAGAAGTTTATTTCTCTCTTGGCAGTGACAAGTTTTTCACCGGAGAGGCGTCGTGGTCTATCAGCAACAGGTATTCCATTTGTTTCAATGTAGTGACGCACGTCGTGTTGCGTAGCTGCTTTTATCGATGGCTTTGTCACGTCGACAAATTCACTTAGGAGTTTTTGAAATTTGGACATACACTGCACTGTGGAAACTGATATGTGTTTCGCTTGTGCAAGACATGCTGGTATCGATAGTCCAGTAACTGAGTCGATCAAGCGTTGGTTTTTAAGATCAATGAGCAATTGGAATTTGCTTAAAAAGTCAGCTCCAATAATAGCTGTGTGCACGTCAGCGATAATGAACGGCCATGTAAAGTTTTGTAGTAGACAGCTAGGGTTTTTAGGCCTGCGTTCACTAGGCTATGGATAACCTAGTGTATAGGAAGATTCGGGTTCGTGCACTTCTAGCATTGCTCGGTGCTAAGGTCGTCGGATTGTCGTGGGATCTTCCTAGTCTTCTCTATAACACGCATCGTACTACGCGAAAAAAGTTTTAAGTTCACTAAGCGGTAATCTAAAAGGATCGAACAACAAAATAATGGGTGTAAACGGACTCAAGGCACGCGGACGGACGTTGAAGGCACAAGCGAATCAGGAAACATTAAGAGTTAGGGTGGCTCGATGATATTGCCGCCCCTTTCTGTACCCCCCCTACAATGATAACTTGTGTGAAATTGTTTGCGGTTATCCCTTATTCGATGTTTATTCATTATTCACATTTTTACTTCATATAGCGGCGGCATAGCAAGATCAATCACGATTCCGTGTTACAAATTTATTCAACCATTGTTAAACTATCAACTTCAATTAACAAAAGAAAATTAGAAACTACAATCATGATTTCAATACAACTTAAATTCTTTCATCTTCAAAAATCAAATTTAACTAAAAACGTAACAAGACTCAATCTGACCGAATAATCGTCCGTTTGCTTTGGCACGCATAATCATAATATCATTTATATATATGGGTCAAATGTCAGAAAATCAATATGGTGATAACAATATTTCACTTACGCAAAACTCCGGCGACGCAGGTTCGGTGGGCCCATCGAAGACGCTGTGCAAGGATGCTTTTAAGACAAGTTGATGAAGAATAAAAACGTTTTATTTCCCGATTTGAGTGGACTGTATTTCAATTATTAAACTTTTGTCACATTTTCTTGTGTGTCCGATGCTTTCCGTTGTAGTCTTAACACTAAGTCCTAAAAAATCTCTAAAGTGTGACGCAGCACCAAAATACATAAAAAGGGCAAAAGTTAGTATTTCATATACCAAAGAGAATAAGATTCAAAATTAAATAACGGCTGCAATGCGTTCATCAACATCCCGGGCCGCCCTGAAACAATGTTTCAGAATTAGGCAGTACTGCTAACTTGGTGATGGGCCGGGTCATCTCTCCAGTAGACGTCTTAAGTTTTACAGCGCGTACAAGTCCATCTGGTCCAGGATGAGCTTCCACTACACGGGCTAGTATCCAAGCTGCTGGAGGGAGATTTGAGTCCTTGACGAGGACTACATTGTCTACAGCGATGTTGCGTTCCTTGTTGTTCCACTTTTGGCGTTGCTGCAGGGATGTTAAATACTCTTGGTGCCAGCGTTTCCAAAACCCTTGATACATCGATTGCAAGTGCTGCCAATAGTCCAGACGAGTGATCGGCAAATTAGTCAGATCTCCCTCTGGAACAGTTGTAAATGGGCGCCCAATTAAAAAGTGGGCCGGAGACAAGTAGGTGAGGTCAGTGTCAGGTGTGTAGCATAGCGGTCGCGAGTTCACCACTGCACTGATCTGAGCAATAAGAGTTTGCATTTGCTCACAGGTTAGAACAGTTTTTCCCACAACTCGACGCAGATGTAGTTTGACGGAACGTACTGATGACTCCCACTTTCCTCCCCAATGTGGCGAATGGGGAGGTATAAAACTCCATTTGATTCCATCATTGGCCAGCGATTGTGTTAGATTGCGTTGATGCTCCTTCGAAGATAGAAGTTGCTGCATCTCATCTAATGCCCGTTTGGCACCAACAAAATTCGTCCCGTTGTCGCTGAAGATCTGTGAGCATTTTCCCCGAAGGGACATGAATCGCCGAAGACATGCCAGGAATGTGTCTGTACTAAGATCGGTGGCTAGTTCCAAATGTATGGCTGATGTCACCAGGCAAACAAAGAGGCATATGTAGCCCTTAGTTTTTCGGGGATTGCGCCCTCTCCTTTCCTTAAGTATAAATGGTCCAGCGTAATCACAGCCTGAGTGCTGGAAGGGTAAAGCTTCTGTTATACGGATGCCTGGTAGATCGGCCATAAATTGGTGCTCCGTGAGCTTACGTTGGCGAAAACATTTGATGCAGTTGTGAACCAGATTTCTTATCAGGTTGCGCGCACCAAAGATCCTTTGACGAACAATTACAAAAAGTGCAGAAACTCCTGGATGAAGATTTGTCGTGTGCTCGTGTTCCAAGATCATTCTTGTGATGCGGTTCGACTTCGGAAGCAGTATAGGGTGTTTTACATCAGTTGGTAACTGTGAGTTGTCCAGTCGTCCACCAACTCGAAGAAGGCCATCCTTGCAGATAATCGGCGAGAGCTTCACCAACTGGGAGCGGCTGTGAAGTGACTTGTTTTCCGTCAGTAGTTTGCGGTCTTCCATGAAACATTTCTGAGCCTCTTTCAGGCAAAGAATGCGAGCAGCCTGAATCTCCTCAAAGGTGAGCATCTTTCCATTTGCCAGCGTTGGTCTTTTGGTCTTTTGGATGAAGCGCAAGGCGTAAGCTACAACGCGTACCAGCTTTGTCCAGGACGAGACGCGTTGAGTCAAAGCTTCGATTGGTGACAATGAGCAGGTTTCCTGTGCGGTTAATGCGGTGGTCTTCACTTCCTCTTTTCCATGGTTTTCTAAAAGGGAAGAACAGAAATTTTTAGAGGTCAACTTTACCGCAAGCATTTCTGGATCTTGCAGCCATGAAGGTCCCATCCACCATAGGTCGAAATGGATGAGGTCCGAAGCAAGCATTCCTCGTGTGGCGCAGTCCGCCGGATTCTCCTTTGTGTTTACATGATGCCATGCGTTGCGCGGTAAGGCTTCGAGTATTTCTGAGGTTCTGTTGGCTACAAATGTTTTAAGCTTAGATGGTGGATGTGAAAGCCAGGCCAAGACTATGGTTGAGTCACACCACGCATGTACTTCAATGTCCTTGTGTTGTAGTGCAGCCTTGACTGATAAGAACAGTCGGCTCAGTAGCAAAGCGCCACACAGTTCAAGACGCGGTAGAGACTGCTGCTTCAGCGGAGCAACTCTGGTTTTTCCTGCAATGAGTGAAACTGATACGGTGCCATCTGCTCGCACTACTCTGCTATAGATGACTGCGGAATATGCCTTGATGGATGCATCTGAAAATCCATGCAGTTCGATGTGATCTTCATTGTTTTGGACAAACCGTGGCAAGCGTAGATCGCGAAGGATGTGTAGGTCGTTACGGCATTTATTCCACCAGTCCGCAATTTTTGGAGGAAGCTCCGTGTCCCAGCCGAGATCGAGTAGCCACAATTCTTGGAACAGAATTTTGAACTGCACTACCACTGGCGACAGAATACCCAGCGGGTCAAAGATGCGTGCCACATCTGACAGCACTTGGCGTTTGGTGTTGTGCGGATTTGTTGTAAGGCAAACTTTGTAGGATAACATATCCTCTTCTGGATCCCAATGAATGCCAAGAACTTTTGCTGTAGAATTGGATCCTTTGCCCTGTACTTCGGTTGTAGCGAGAGATCTGTTAGCTACACGTGATGAATTGGAAACCCATTTACCAAGTTCCATGCCTGCACATTTCATCAACTGGATCAACTCATTTTGATTGCGAATGAGCTCCTCCTCGGTATGTGCTCCGGTCAGTACGTCGTCCACATAAAACTGCTCCTTCAAGATCTTTGCAGCGGTAGGAAAGTCGTGTTGATGGTCGTGAGCTAACTGATCCAGGACCCTCACTGCCAAAAATGGTGCGCAGGATGTGCCGTATGATACCGTGGACAGTTCGTAGTGTTTAATAGGAGTCGTTTCATCTTCTCTCCAAACAATTCGCTGAAAGCCACAATGGTTCGCAGCCACCCAGATTTGTCTATACATTTTGACGATGTCTGCTGAGAAGACAAACTTGAACATTCTGAAACGCATGCAAATCGAGAAAAGGTTTCGTAGAATGCTGGGTCCAATGTGCAGAGCTTCGTTTAAGGACCGTCCATTTGTGTCCTTGAATGAACCGTCAAATACGACCCGTAGTTTTTGGGTAATTACAGGATGATGTGGCAAGTAGAAGCTCGGCTTTTTGTCAATGTCTTCTGGCGGTAGTTCTCGCATGTGGCCCAACTGAAGATACTCACGCATAAATTGCACGTACTGTGAATGCAGATTGGGGTCTTTCTTTAGGCGGCGCTCTACACCCCTGAATCTTGTTAGCGCTCCCTGTAAAGTATCCGAAAACTGTTCCTTGGAGTTTTTGAACGGAAGTTCGACGATGTATCGCCCCTTAGAGTCCCGAGTGTGCGTCTTCACAAAGTGCTGTTCAACTTCATCGTCCTCTGGTTTCCCATGGAAGTCCTGGTTGACATCTTCCAGCTCCCAAAAGCGCCGTAGCGATTCGTCAATGTCAACAGCCGTATGCATTGTTGTTGTAGATGAACATCCGGTAGTAACGATAGATGTTATGACCCATCCAAATATGGTCGAAATGGCGATGATGTTGCCCTGGTTGTCGAACATCTTTTGACCGGTGAACACGGTCCAAACGTAGTCGCTGCCCAGGAGTATATCAACTGGCGCCAACGACTGATAGTCAAAATCCGCAAGCTCAAAGCCAGCAAATGCCTTGAGTGCTGAGGCGGCGATATCGTGTCTTGCCAACGTGGAGGTAATTTTGCTGAGTACGTGAGCACGTACCTTCATTGTGTGATCTGAGATCCTTGACTGCAAGTCCAGTGTGCTGCAGCCTCTAGTTGTCTCAGCCTTGATTGACAAAATACCGGTCACCAAGATTCGTGACGGTGAGCGTGCCAGTCCGAGTGCCTTTACGCACCGCTCGGAGATGTACGACAGTTCCGAACCACTGTCCAAAAGCACCCGGCAGGTAGTGTGCGATCCTGTTGCGTTTCTAACAAACACTAGAGCTGTTGGCAATGCACTTTTTCGTATCCCTTGTGGCTGTGTTGCGGTTGTTGATTCGTTGCAGAAGGATTCAGCTGTGGGAGCCACTTGTGCCCGTGCGATATGACTGATGGTGACGGTAGCATCTTCGGGAGCGCTTGGGATGTGTCTTTCATCATCTCGTGAGTGTGTCGCAGCGACAGCGGCTTGCGAACCAAGAATATCTGCATGTAGCAGAGAGTGGTGACGATTGTGGCAAAACTTGCATGTGAATTTGGATTCACACTTTCGCGACACATGCCCAGGCTTAAGGCAGTTAAAACACAGTGATTTTGCCTTAACAAATGTGCGTCTCTGCTCGATTGACAATTCACCAAACTTTGAGCAGGCGTAGATCTTGTGCTCCTTCGAGTTACACTTCACACAAGTGTTTGCTTCCATCGATACTAAAGCGTGTGACGATCGCTTTGCCTTGCCATGTTGTTGGCCAACCTTGGAGTCAATGTCTGACTCACTTTTGCTGAGCTCAAATTCCTCGCAACGTCGGTCTAAAAACTTGAGTAGATCATCCACAGACGGAGATTCCAGTTCCCGGCTTCCTTCGATCCATTTGCGACGGGTTTCCGCGTCGATCTTGGCTAGGATGAAGTGTATAATCCAGCAGTCCCTATTAGTTTGCCCTGCTGCATCCAGGCCGCGTACAATTTCGGTGGCTCCGTCCGTCACCTTTCGCAGAACCGTTACATCTGCTCTGGCGGTCGAAGGTAAGTTAACAAATGTCTCCAGCAGAGTGTTAACAATGTGACGTGGTCTATTGTACCGATCAATTAGGCAAGTCCAAGCAGCCTCGTAAGCTGTATCCGTTATTGGCATATGTCGAATCAAGTCAGCTGCTTCGCCAGTGATGTACGTTTTCAAGTAGTGCAACTTTTGTATTGCTGTCAAATGCTGCTTGCTATGGATCGTACTCTCGAAGATGTTTTTAAAGGCTGGCCACTCCTTGTAGTCGCCAGTGAACAGCTTGATGTGGATTTTTGGCAGTTCATTATGCATTACATTTGCTGCCGAGTTTGCCCTTAAAAGCGTTGCTTGTTGCTCGTTGAGCTGTTGTTGTTGTTCCAGAAAACGAACTAGGTTTTCGATTCCCACTCCTGATGCCATTGATGCGGCCTCGTCAGGGTTGCCAGATTGTCTGAAGTTATTGCCTTCTCTTTCATTCTCCTGAGATTCTTCACAGGTGCGTATGAGGTTGCGAAATAATGTGCTTGCTTGTAAGTACTTGTCCTCGTACCTTTCGTTGTCGATGGCTGGATCGACGTACCCTTCCTCTTCGTCAAAAAGGACCATTTGGTCGCTGATGGACTCGAATTCTTTCCAGACGATGTTGAGCCTTTCCAATGAAACTTGTATTTCATCAAGCTCCCATTTTGATCCCGCACGTGGATCTTGAGACGTCGTTAGCAAACGCGTAATGCTTGCCTTCGCACGGCTTCTAGCTGCCTTCAAAAGTTTAAACTGATCCATGTTAATCAGTAACTAAATTTGGCTAGAAGGACCAAAGATATGGTGTAGAATAAAAACGTTTTATTTCCCAATTTGAGTGGACTGTATTTCAATGATTAAATTTTTGTCACATTTTCTTGTGTGTCCGATGCTTTCCGTTGTAGTCTTAACACTAAGTCCTAAAAAATCTCTAAAGTGTGACGCAGCACCAAAATACATAAAAAGGGCAAAAGTTAGTATTTCATATACCAAAGAGAATAAGATTCAAAATTAAATAACGGCTGCAATGCGTTCATCAACACAAGTTATCATATTAATTTCTGACAAGTTAAGTTATGTGGAATGTACGGATGGTCATTGTCAGAACTTAAAGAAAAAAATTACTACTAAGTCAATACAAAGGTACGCTACATGAGCTAGTACCGAGAAATTACTCTACATAGATCGAAAGTTAAACTATACAAAAGTTGGCGCCTCCGACAGCTCACTACATACGAAGGGATCTGCGTCTTCGCACGCCAGACAGCGGGTCTGATCAATCGATGCTTTCCTCCAAATACATTCGCCTATGGTGAGGCTTCTCCCATCGGCAAGCCGCACGTGGCGAATACGGGCGAAGTGCCGGGTCTGTTGCTCTCCTTCGAATACATTCGCCTATGGCGAGACTCTTCCCATCGGCAAGCCGCACGTGGCGAATACGGGTGAAGTGCCGGGTCTGCTGCGCTTACAAAACGCCTTCCGAGATACTGCTCACTGGACTAGCCAGAGCTGAGACTTCCTTTGCCGCGCGTGGCGCGTGTGGGTGAGGCGATGTGGGTGTAGTAGCAAAAGTTACATCCGGTATACGTTCACTTCCTTATCCAAGTATGACCACGGCTCCGATCAGTGGTCCAAAAATGACTGATGTACTGGTACCATAACCCTCCAAAATGTCGCTCTATGGCTTAGCCAGAGCTGGGGCGGTGGATGCCCCGCGTGGCGCGTGTGGGTGAGGTTATGCACTAGCCACAGTGGTCACTCAGGTAGACTTCCTTCGATTAGGGCGGTTCTTACAAGGCCGCACGTGGCATGCGGTTGGTGGGATGCCGCGCCAGACTCGGCTAGTGTCCTGATCAAGAATATATATACTTTATGTGGTCGGAAACGCTTCCTTCTGCCTGTTACATACTTTCCGACGAATCTAGTATACCCTTTTACTCTACGATTGACGGGTATAATAATGTTATGTTGCTTCGTTAATTATTTTAAGTTCAGCCGCCTGTGGCGCTAAAGAAGAAGAAGATAGGTGGCGCTATAGGGTAGGTGTTATGGCGAAGTATGTTTGCCATTAAAGTTTTATTCAGATTAAGAACTAAAAAGTTTATTAATATTATCAAGACACGTGTGTCGCTCGCTGAATCTTGCCGATAAATCTCCGAGTGTTGCCACACCATTCTTTCTAGTCATCTGGCAAGCTTCTGTTGGCGCTGCTGCCATATTAGGTTGCCACAGTACTCCCCCTCCAGTGAACGCGTCACGAGTCCTGGTTTGAAAATTTAACTCCATGTTTTCTCTCATAAGTCCTGGTCAGTCTAGGGGTAACTTCTTCTGAATCCAACTGGCAGTCGTCCTTTACTAAAAATGCTGGTTTGAGGCGATCAACTGATACTGCAGTCTCATGGCCATTGAGTCTGATAGTGAAAACACGATCGTTTTCGCGTCTGACAATCTCATGAGGACCAGTGTAAGGGGCTTCCAGAGGCTGTTTTACGGCGTCAGTGCGGATAAATACATGCGTACATTTATCGATCCCTTTCAATACGAACATCTTCTGCTTGATATGATGTGCTGTTGATGTCGGTCGCACTTTTTGCATGTGCTCTCGAAAGATACTCAAAAAAAAGGTGGGGTCAACCGTGTCGTCCAAGTCGGTAAAAAACTAATTTGGCAGTCGAATAGGTGTTCCGTATACCATTTCTGAGGCTGAAGATTTGATGTCCTCCTTGAAACAGGTACGAAGTCCAAGCAAAACTGTTGGCAGTAACTCCGGCCACGGAGTACCTCTGTTGCACATCAAAGATGACTTAAAGGATCTGTGCCACCTCTCTATGAGTCCGTTTGACTGAGGATGGTAGGCCGTCGTGTGTATGTGTTTACTTCCAACCAGATTAGCAAGATGTTTGAAAACTGCTGACTCAAATTGTGTTCCTTGGTCCGTAGTTATCGTTTTTGGAGAACCAAATCGAGATATCCAGTGAGTCCAGAACGCCGTAGCTATTGTCTCAGCAGTAATATTTGAGAGAGGTACAGCTTCTGGCCATCGCGTAAATCTATCAATCATCGTCAGACAGTACCGATAGTTTTGTTGTAATGGCATAACTACAATGTCAAGGTGAACGTGGTCAAATCTACCATTTGGCACTTCGATCTTTTCTGGTAAGAGGTGGTTGTGTTTGTGGATCTTAGAGCGCTGACAAGGTAGACAAACTCTGCACCATTCGAGGACATTTTTATTCATCGAGGGCCATACAAACTTTTGGCGCACTTGACGAACTGTTGACCGACCACTGGGATGAGACAAACCGTGAACGAACGAAAACTCAGCATTGCGCAAAGATTTGGGTACATAAGGACGAACGCTTCCTGTAGAAACATCGCAGTAGAGTGAGATGTTGTCATCAAATCGAACCCTTTGAAGTTTTAAAGATGTGGTTCCTTTTAAAAGGTGTACCAGTTCAGGATCTGACGCTTGCTCCTCTTCAATTTGCGATAATTTTATGCCAGTCGGCATTGTTATAGAGCATAATCTTGAAAAAGCGTCTGCGACTGCATTCTCGGATCCTTTCACATGCATAATAGTCGTGCAGAATTGAGAGATGTAAGCCAAATGTCGTAGCTGTCTCGGTGATGCTTTCTCTGGTCGCTGCTGAAATGCGTACACGAGCGGCTTGTGATCCGTTCTGATGACAAAAATGCGCCCGTCAACAAGATGTTTGAAATATTTAATGGATTCGAAGATAGCGAGCAGCTCTCGGTCGTAGGTTGAGTAATTTTTCTCCGTGTTGCTCAGCTTCTTTGAGAAAAATCCTAGAGGTTGCCAATTTCCGTGTGTACGCTGCTCCAAAACTGCTCCAATTGCGAAATCGGAAGCATCGCAAACCAGCTGAAGTTCAGATTTTGGTGCGGGAAAAGACAAGAGGGCTGCGTCTGCTATGCTTTGTTTGCAAGCTTCAAAAGCTGCATGGAGCTCTGATGTCCATTCAATTTTACGTTGATCATTTTTTTTAACATCCTTTAGCAACTCAGTGAGCGGTGCTTGTATGTGTGATGATCGAGCCAAACATCTGCGATAGTAATTTATAACGCCCAAGAAACGACCAAGTTGGCTTATGGTTTCAGGACGTGCATAATTAAGAATGGCATCTATGCGTTCGGTGGGTGGCTTAATTCCAAATTCATTGATCGTATAGCTGAGAAAGTTTACTTGAGATTGCGCAAACTGGCATTTGGTCAGATTGATGCTTAGGCCATGTTTCTGAAGTACTTGCAAGACAGCCCGGAATGTTCTTCGTGTTCAGCGATGGAATGCGACGTTATAAGTATGTCGTCAATGTAGCAATAAACGAAGTCCATGCCGCGAAAGATGTTGTCCATAAAGCGTTGAAATGTTTGAGTCGCGTTTTTTAACCCAAATGGCATGTATTGAAACTCAATGAGTCCAAAAGGAGTGCCACCGCTGTTTTTTGGATATCGTTTTCTGCCATGGGAATTTGGTAGTATGCTTTAACCAAATCGAGGGTTGAAAAAATCTTCTTTCCTTGCAGTTGCTCCGTGAAGTCGTGTATATGGGCGATTGGGTAGCGATCTGGTATGGTAATTGAATTTAGTTTTCGATAATCTCCACATGCCCGCCAGCCACCGTCTTTTTGGTAACCATATGTAACGGGCTGGACCAAGGACTTTTTGACGGGCGACATATGCCTTGATCCATCAAGAAGTTTATTTCTCTCTTGGCAGTGACAAGTTTTTCACCGGAGAGGCGTCGTGGTCTATCAGCAACAGGTATTCCATTTGTTTCAATGTAGTGACGCACGTCGTGTTGCGAAGCTGCTTTTATCGATGGCTTTGTCACGTCGACAAATTCACTTAGGAGTTTTTGAAATTTGGACATACACTGCACTGTGGAAACTGATATGTGTTTCGCTTGTGCAAGACATGCTGGTATCGATAGTCCAGTAACTGAGTCGATCAAGCGTTGGTTTTTAAGATCAATGAGCAATTGGAATTTGCTTAAAAAGTCAGCTCCAATAATAGCTGTGTGCACGTCAGCGATAATGAACGGCCATGTAAAGTTTTGTAGTAGACAGCTAGGGTTTTTAGGCCTGCGTTCACTAGGCTATGTGTACCTAGTGTATAGGAAGATTCGGGTTCGTGCACTTCTAGCATTGCTCGGTGCTAAGCTCGTCGGATTGTCGTGGGATCTTCCTAGTCTTCTCTATAACACGCACCGTACTACGCGAAAAAAGTTTTAAGTTCACTAAGCGGTAATCTAAAAGGATCGAACAACAAAATAATGGGTGTAAACGGACTCAAGGCACGCGGACGGACGTTGAAGGCACAAGCGAATCAGGAAACATTAAGAGTTAGGGTGGCTCGATGATATTGCCGCCCCTTTCTGTACCCCCCCTACAATGATAACTTGTGTGAAATTGTTTGCGGTTATCCCTTATTCGATGTTTATTCATTATTCACATTTTTACTTCATATAGCGGCGGCATAGCAAGATCAATCACGATTCCGTGTTACAAATTTATTCAACCATTGTTAAACTATCAACTTCAATTAACAAAAGAAAATTAGAAACTACAATCATGATTTCAATACAACTTAAATTCTTTCATCTTCAAAAATCAAATTTAACTAAAAACGTAACAAGACTCAATCTGACCGAATAATCGTCCGTTTGCTTTGGCACGCATAATCATAATATCATTTATATATATGGGTCAAATGTCAGAAAATCAATATGGTGATAACAATATTTCACTTACGCAAAACTCCGGCGACGCAGGTTCGGTGGGCCCATCGAAGACGCTGTGCAAGGATGCTTTTAAGACAAGTTATCATATTAATTTCTGACAAGTTAAGTTATGTGGAATGTACGGATGGTCATTGTCAGAACTTAAAGAAAAAAATTACTACTAAGTCAATACAAAGGTACGCTACATGAGCTAGTACCGAGAAATTACTCTACATAGATCGAAAGTTAAACTATACAAAAGTTAGCGCCTCCGACAGCTCACTACATACGAAGGGATCTGCGTCTTCGCACGCCAGACAGCGGGTCTGATCAATCGATGCTTTCCTCCAAATACATTCGCCTATGGTGAGGCTTCTCCCATCGGCAAGCCGCACGTGGCGAATACGGGCGAAGTGCCGGGTCTGTTGCTCTCCTTCGAATACATTCGCCTATGGCGAGACTCTTCCCATCGGCAAGCCGCACGTGGCGAATACGGGTGAAGTGCCGGGTCTGCTGCGCTTACAAAACGCCTTCCGAGATACTGCTCACTGGACTAGCCAGAGCTGAGACTTCCTTTGCCGCGCGTGGCGCGTGTGGGTGAGGCGATGTGGGTGTAGTAGCAAAAGTTACATCCGGTATACGTTCACTTCCTTATCCAAGTATGACCACGGCTCCGATCAGTGGTCCAAAAATGACTGATGTACTGGTACCATAACCCTCCAAAATGTCGCTCTATGGCTTAGCCAGAGCTGGGGCGGTGGATGCCGCGCGTGGCGCGTGTGGGTGAGGTTATGCACTAGCCACAGTGGTCACTCAGATAGACTTCCTTCGATTAGGGCGGTTCTTACAAGGCCGCACGTGGCATGCGGTTGGTGGGATGCCGGGCCAGAGATTTACGCCGTTCGTTCAATCTGTAGCCTCGGTCACCTTCCAGAATTTTCGCGCCTTTGCTGATCGCAGGGGGGCACCTAGCGCGTCACGTGTCCGCAGGTGGCAACCCTGCCGTGGCAGGTTGGCTTGAACTGACACCCAGAAAAAAAAGTCTCGTCTTGGCCGACCGGTTGCGAAATTAAAAACGGTGTAATCACGCCGCGCTGGCGCTGATGTTGCCGGCCGGCTTCGGCAGAACCTCCTTTCTTTTCCTATTACAAAAAAAATACATAGAAATACACGCCACTTAATAGCCTGCCTGTGCGGTTAAATTTGTGCGTTCTTACTTACCAGTAGTTGGGTGTAAAATTATATATGATCCTCCTGTTAGCTTAGACTTGGCTGGTGCACACACACTTAGACAGAATTCGAACCGCGTGGGTTGTAATTTTCCGTTTGTATTCTACTTACGGCAGCAGCCTTGCGTCCGTTTTCATTCAAAGTTTTAAACGAAGTGAACGAGAACTCTTGACGCGAGAAGCTGGCTGTACGCTGCGGCGTTGCTAAGCACACCTAACGGGATCTTTCCAGATTCTGTTCTCCTTTCTGCCTTCACACGTTTTCGGTGCGCGCGAGAAAGAGAGGCTGTTATGCTGACAGACTATACGTGTAAGCGGGTCAGCTAGACGATATTCGCTGCTCTCTGCTATACTCTACGTTTAGCTGTTAGACATATGCGAATTTACATGCAAAATGACTTTACTTTAATTTCTCCCAAAAGTTTCTATTTCCATTTACGACTGACCCCCACACCACAGTTAACTCGGCAAGAGATTGAACTCACAGAGGAGTTAACTGAAAGAAACAAAGGGTCAGTCAGCTCCATAATATGCACATTTTAGGTTCTGATATCTTTCAAATGGTATACTCCTAAGGACTTATTTGCTTCGTTCGTTAACTCGTAATATGTTGGACTGATCTTTTTCGTCACCGATGCCTTGATAAAGACAGGTGCAAGTTTGCTACTAAACTTTTTCGCTGCGTTACTCTGGGCGAAACTGCGAGCAAATACCGTGTCTCCAACGTGCAATTGAACGGTTCGGCTACGCAAATTATATACCCTAGCATTTGCGGCATGTGATTCTGAAATCTTCTTTTTAGCTTGCTGGCGTGCTACTTGCAACATGTCAGGTGTTTTCAGTGCCACATCGTCGGTCAACAAATCCAGATTCCTAAGCAATTCGTAATCCTCTCCGTTGGCTACCATGTTCTGACCGAAACAGAGAAAATACGGGGAAAATCCTGTACTGCGGTGTACACTAGATCTTAAAGACGCGCTTATCGCATCGATATTTAGATCCCAGTTAGTGTGGTCAGCGCCGATATACGCTCTAATTGCGGCTAGTATCGATCTATTTACTCGCTCACTTGCGTTAGCTTGTGGCGAATAAATTGCTGTGCAAATATGCCTGACTCCGAATTTCGTTAAGAACGCTCTAAAATGACCTGATTTGAACTGCGACCCGTTGTCCGTGAGTATGGACTCTGGTGTACCGAAGGTGTAAAACACGTGCTTCTCCAGAAATTCGCAAATCCTTTCGGACGTGAATTTTCGCAATGGCTGTAGGAAGTGAAACTTTGTACAGTGGTCAACTATTATCAAAAGTCCTATATTTCCTTTCTTGGACCGTGGGTATGGGCCAAGAAGATCCATATACAGTCTCTGAAATGGGCGGTCTGAAGTTGTGGGTCTCCCCATGGGTGGTCTAAGAACCTTGTTTGGGCTCTTTGTCGACTTGCAAATGGAACACTGTGAAACAAAGCTGCGAATCTGTGTTACCATTCCTGGCCAGAATAGATGCCGCCTGAGTTTCTCAATCATTTTGTTCATTCCAATGTGTGCAGCATCGGGGGAATTGTGCGCCCGTATTAAAACCTGGTGGACGAGGTTGATTGGAACCCAAAGTTTCCATGATTCCTCTTCCTGCAACAAGTCTCCTTTCGCTAGTTCGGTTCTCTTATACACAAAATTATCCACGACCCTGAGATCGGGTAGCTTTGACTGGTTGTCATGAATCCGTTTTCTCAGTTCGAGGTACTGTTCTGAATTAAACTCCTTTGAACTTAGGTCAATAATGGGTCCTCCGTCGGAAATGCAAGACACTACTTCTTCTTCGCGACGCGAAAGTGCATCGGCCACAACATTTTCTGATCCACGGCGATGTTTGATCGTGAATGAGAACCCTTGCAGACGAATGGACCATCTAGCCAAACGGCCGGACAAGTCCTTTAGTCGCATTAGCCATTGAAGTGAAGCGTGGTCAGTTATGACACAAAAATCTTGACCTTCAACGTAGGCTCTGAACTTATCGATGCCCTTAATGACTGCTAAGCACTCTAATTCGGTGACCGAATAATTTCGCTGCGCTTGGGTACGCTATGGGTAGTTCGACTCCATCCTCATTTTCTTGAGCTAATACACAGCCGAGCCCGTACAGGCTTGCATCGCAAAGCAGAATGAAAGGTTTCTTAAAATTTGGTGTCCTCAAGATTGGAGATGAGACTAATTTGGTTTTTAGCTGGTTAAAAGCGTCCTCTGCCGCTTGAGTCCACGACAGAACTTTATTTTTCTTGAGCAGATCAGTTAGCGGAACGGCAATCGTGGCATAGTTATCCACAAAGCGCCGGTACCAACCTGCTAGACCGAGAAATCTGCGCAATTGTTTGGCGGTTGTAGGTGCAGGGAACTTTTCGATTGCACTTACTTTGTCCGGGTCAACTTTCAGCTCACCGTGACCAATGACAAAACCTAGGTACTTAATTTCAGTCATACAGAACTTTGATTTGGCTATGTTTATTGTCAGGTTCGCTTCACGAAGATAGCCTGCGATTTCTTCTAACAGCTTCATGTGCGACTCGAAATCGTCAGACAAAACCAAGAGGTCGTCCAAATAAACGAATACTCTCGTCCTCAATTTCGCTGGAATAACCAAATCCATTAGTCTACACAGAGTTTGAGCAGCGTTACATAGACCAAAAGGCATCACCTTATATTGATACAAGGGCCTGTTAGGTATTGTAAATGCCGTATACTGCCTGGACTTTTCCTCGAGCGGTATTTGCCAGAAAGCGTGTTTCATATCAAGGCCTGTGATATAGCGCGCGGGAGGCAATCGGCTAAGTATCCCGTCTATGTGCGGTAGTGGATAAGCGTCCTTTATAGTTAACTTATTCACTTCTCTAGAATCGAGACACAAGCGAACTTTCTGTCCTTTCCTCACGAGAACACAGTTACTGCTCCATGGGCTTTTGGATTCTTCAATCACGCCTAACGCTAACATATTCTCCAACTCGGAAAACATAAGATCCTCTTTGGCCGGCGAGATTGGCCAATGACGCTGCTTTACTGGTTTCGCGTCCGCTAAATCAATAATATGCTCCATCAAATGTGTTCGACCTAGACCGATCTTTTCATAAGATGGTAATTTATTTATGACTAAGTCTAGTCTTTCTTTTTGCTGTGCTGACAGCACGTGAACTTTGGGCGACTCAACGGCTACGTCTTCTCGACCTACGTCTAACTCTGAAACTGAGACTTTACTATCCAGAATCTTACTGAGTAATCCAAAATCACGCCAGAAATCTATTCCAAGATAAACATCTTGCTTAAGGTCTGGTATAACAAAAAGCTGTACCGGCTTGGTAATTTCACGATAGGTAATTTCACACTCAAGTCTTCCGACAACTGAACACTCGTCATTGTTGGCTGTTCGAATCTTGCCAGAACACTTGCGCATTTTGGGATGCTGTCCCAATACTTTTGCTGCTGTACCACCGATGCAACTTATGGAAGCACCTGAGTCCAGTAGAGCCACATAGTGATGACCAGCTACGTTTATATCGGTATACAATCGGTTGTCTGAGTGCATAAAGAGTGCGGAGATCAGCTTTTGGCGACTTCCTTGAACTCTCTTCCAAAAACTTCGCATTCGCTTGGTTGAACGCTTGGTTTTACGCACGCGAATGCAAGAACTGACGTCTCCGAAGATCCGTTGTCTAGCAGCTGCATAACGTGCTGCTCTAATATGATATGGCTGTGGGTATTTGACACTAGTTGATACGGGTTCGTCCGGTTGGTTGATTGACTTGTCTGGGACTAATTCTACTAATATATCTGTTTGGGTACCACTATCGGATTTTACTGCCTCGGATGCGACGTGTGGTTCTTGACCGACGCATCCATAGTGTAGTTTCCCGAAGGTTTGCACTTTTGGCATTTGGGCTTGTATGTGTTCTTCGCTCCACATCCGTAACAAAAGATGGTCCGAGCTTCGAAACACTCATCAAAACGATGACCTGGCATATCGCAGTTCCAACACTTCAATTGCTTGCGTTGTATCGCTGCCACTTCAGCTGATTCGCTGTCGTCAAAATCTTGTTCTATCTGAGAAACAAAAGCGCGTTGATGAAAACTACTCTTCATTGTTTGTGCTTTCATCTGTCTACAAAATTGTTCATGAGTTCTGACTTCTTCCCTGAGCTGAGCTAACGTAACTATACGTAAATGCATAAGTTCGTACCGCAGAGATGGCTTTGAATGTCGTATGAGAAGCCTCACTAACGATTCTTCTGAGATCGGAGTACTCAAACGAGAAACGAGTCTTTCCACCTGAAATTGGTTATCCTCAAAAGACTCTTTTTCAGCTTGACGCTTGCTGTTTATAAACTCCCAAATGTCCATATCGTTGTCGCTCTCCTTGAACTTATTTCGGAACTCTCTACAAAACTCTATCCAATTAAATTGATGGCATGAACGATGGAACTTCCAGTACCATTCGCTGGCCTTCCCCACGAAAAATAAATGTAAATGGTCACACAAAAGCTGACGATCTCCATTTAAATTTTGCTGAGCTAATGCTTGTACACGATACAGGAATTCTTCGGTCTGTAACCCGTCTTTGGATCCATCAAACTTGATGTGCCAGCTCTGAATGATGTTGGGCACTTTCTCTGGCTGCACTGCGGAATTTGACCTGCTGACGCGTTGAGCGTTTGGGTGAATGTCGTGATAAACTGTTCCTGCAGAATGAGCTTCCCCTGATTGACCCTGCCGTTCATCCAACCTCCTACTTGGGGTTTGAGCGGAACTAGCAATCTGCATATTTGCTACCTGTGCCCTAATGAAATCAGATAGTTCTTGTCTGAGGTTCAGTTGTTGCACCTGCATGGCTGTTTGTACTACTCGCTCTATTTCCTCTAAATTCTCTGCCCTAGAAGTATCTATTATCGAGTCTGTGTCCAGACTACGTTCGTGGTGACTCGCTGGGTTATTGCGATTTGATCTCAGTGTCATTCCTGTTCGCGGTCCAGCGCCTCTGCGTTGACCTGTATTTCTTCCTCTTCATCCACCTGTCCTTCCTCTGTTCACATCATTGCTCGCGATACTGCCGTTAGCAGCGTTAGCTTCTCCTGTCCTTCTATCAGCAGCTGACAACTCTGCTGACAAGTTGTTGTTTGGCATAGACAGCTGTTGTATAGTACACTCCCTGTTACACACCGGACCTCCGTGAAAATCAAGTATATAATCCCTGATGCACTGTTGGTGGAATGTATGACCGCATGGGGTAGATGCTGTTATATCGTTCGCGATCAATGGCTGCGTACAAGTCGTACACGATGTAATCTCACCGCCTATTGCGGCTGGTAGATCGAGATTGCTGTGACGCAATGACATCTTCACTAAACACTAGTTTCTTGAGTTTGTTGTGTAAAACCTTAACTGGATCGTGATTGATATTACTACAAGTTCCTGCTCGCTATATAAATTAAACTCTATAATGTTCCTTGATTGCTTGGCAAAAAAAAATAAAATAACACTAACTAAAATTGTTTTGAATGCTTACTCCCCGAGTTACGTGTTCTGAACCGGTCAAAGATCGAAGTTCCTCCGATACTTTGCAATTCCATTGCTCAGATGATCGTGATCTAAGAGTAAGTCTAAAGAAATTCCATTGAAATGAGATCTCAAGTAACCTGTTGGTTCTGGTCGACTATTCCGTAATAACTCGAAATACAATCGCAATTCCTAGAGACCTGGTTTACCGACATCCATATTCACAAATACTTTCTTATTCTCGTTAACCTCCAATTCTACATGTTTACATGACCCCCTTGATCTGAGTGGTCGACCCGATCCGCAGATTCTCGAATCGTCGTCGCTGTTCCGGCCTCAAGATACAAGTGATCATTGAATAAACCGAGAAGAGAAAACTAAACTTCAGCAGACTCTAACAAAGACTTTATTGAAAACTGGTAAAGCAATACGTGAAGTTAAGCCTCCTCCTAGTAGCCTGCGCTTAGAAATCAACTAGAATCTAGGCGGTTTCGGTTTTTAGGGACGTAAATATTGATTGGTTTGCCCCACGTTCTGGGCGCCATTTTTTTCTTTTTATGTAGTAGACAGCTAGGGTTTTTAGGCCTGCGTTCACTAGGCTATGGATAACCTAGTGTATAGGAAGATTCGGGTTCGTGCACTTCTAGCATTGCTCGGTGCTAAGCTCCTCGGATTGTCGTGGGATCTTCCTAGTCTTCTCTATAACACGCACCGTACTACGCGAAAAAAGTTTTAAGTGCACTAAGCGGTAATCTAAAAGGATCGAACAACAAAATAATGGGTGTAAACGGACTCAAGGCACGCGGACGGACGTTGAAGGCACAAGCGAATCAGGAAACATTAAGAGTTAGGGTGGCTCGATGATATTGCCGCCCCTTTCTGTACCCCCCCTACCATGATAACTTGTGTGAAATTGTTTGCGGTTATCCCTTATTCGATGTTTATTCATTATTCACATTTTTACTTCATATAGCGGCGGCATAGCAAGATCAATCACGATTCCGTGTTACAAATTTATTCAACCATTGTTAAACTATCAACTTCAATTAACAAAAGAAAATTAGAAACTACAATCATGATTTCAATACAACTTAAATTCTTTCATCTTCAAAAATCAAATTTAACTAAAAACGTAACAAGACTCAATCTGACCGAATAATCGTCCGTTTGCTTTGGCACGCATAATCATAATATCATTTATATATATGGGTCAAATGTCAGAAAATCAATATGGTGATAACAATATTTCACTTACGCAAAACTCCGGCGACGCAGGTTCGGTGGGCCCATCGAAGACGCTGTGCAAGGATGCTTTTAAGACAAGTTATCATATTAATTTCTGACAAGTTAAGTTATGTGGAATGTACGGATGGTCATTGTCAGAACTTAAAGAAAAAAATTACTACTAAGTCAATACAAAGGTACGCTACATGAGCTAGTACCGAGAAATTACTCTACATAGATCGAAAGTTAAACTATACAAAAGTTAGCGCCTCCGACAGCTCACTACATACGAAGGGATCTGCGTCTTCGCACGCCAGACAGCGGGTCTGATCAATCGATGCTTTCCTCCAAATACATTCGCCTATGGTGAGGCTTCTCCCATCGGCAAGCCGCACGTGGCGAATACGGGCGAAGTGCCGGGTCTGTTGCTCTCCTTCGAATACATTCGCCTATGGCGAGACTCTTCCCATCGGCAAGCCGCACGTGGCGAATACGGGTGAAGTGCCGGGTCTGCTGCGCTTACAAAACGCCTTCCGAGATACTGCTCACTGGACTAGCCAGAGCTGAGACTTCCTTTGCCGCGCGTGGCGCGTGTGGGTGAGGCGATGTGGGTGTAGTAGCAAAAGTTACATCCGGTATACGTTCACTTCCTTATCCAAGTATGACCACGGCTCCGATCAGTGGTCCAAAAATGACTGATGTACTGGTACCATAACCCTCCAAAATGTCGCTCTATGGCTTAGCCAGAGCTGGGGCGGTGGATGCCCCGCGTGGCGCGTGTGGGTGAGGTTATGCACTAGCCACAGTGGTCACTCAGGTAGACTTCCTTCGATTAGGGCGGTTCTTACAAGGCCGCACGTGGCATGCGGTTGGTGGGATGCCGGGCCAGAGATTTACGCCGTTCGCGGCAATCTGTAGCCTCGGTCACCTTCCAGAATTTTCGCGCCTTTGCTGATCGCAGGGGGGCACCTAGCGCGTCACGTGTCCGCAGGTGGCAACCCTGCCGTGGCAGGTTGGCTTGAACTGACACCCAGAAAAAAAGTCTCGTCTTGGCCGACCGGTTGCGAAATTAAAAACGGTGTAATCACGCCGCGCTGGCGCTGATGTTGCCGTCCGGCTTCGGCAGAACCTCCTTTCTTTTCCTATTACAAAAAAAAATACATAGAAATACACGCCACTTAATAGCCTGCCTGTGCGGTTAAATTTGTGCGTTCTTATTTACCAGTAGTTGGGTGTAAAATTATATATGATCCTCCTGTTAGCTTAGACTTGGCTGGTGCACACACACTTAGACAGAATTCGAACCGCGTGGGTTGTAATTTTCCGTTTGTATTCTACTTACGGCAGCAGCCTTGCGTCCGTTTTCATTCAAAGTTTTAAACGAAGTGAACGAGAACTCTTGACGCGAGAAGCTGGCTGTACGCTGCGGCGTTGCTAAGCACACCTAACGGGATCTTTCCAGATTCTGTTCTCCTTTCTGCCTTCACACGTTTTCGGTGCGCGCGAGAAAGAGAGGCTGTTATGCTGACAGACTATACGTGTAAGCGGGTCAGCTAGACGATATTCGCTGCTCTCTGCTATACTCTACGTTTAGCTGTTAGACATATGCGAATTTACATGCAAAATGACTTTACTTTAAATTCTCCCAAAAGTTTCTATTTCCATTTACGACTGGCCCCCACAGTTTCGGCGAAGATCCAAGTTCAGCTGAGTGACGTATTTTCCATAAGTATGAATGACTGTCTGGTTCGCTGCGTACAGTGTCAAATCGCTCAGAGTAGTTTTTTGTCTAACCAGCGTTCGTGGTATGACGGAAACTACAGATCCAGAATCAACGAGGAAGCGGATGTGAGATGTGCGATCGGTGACGTGTAGGCGCTGCTCCTGTGGAACAGCTAGCTGAACTGTAGGCTCGCTGGTTATATTCGTGCTGCCGCCGACCAGCGTGTCGGGCGACAGCTCCTTTAGTTTAACGACGAGGTGCGGGAACATGGAGGGCGGCACTTTTGAGCGTTTTCCCCAAATCGATCGTGGTAGAAGCAAAGCTTCTCTTGAGGCACAGATACCTGTTGATTCGAATTTTCAGTTTGTACGTGGCCACGCGATGAACTGCGTGAGCGTCCTTGGAATTGGAGACGTTTGACATCCTTTTGCAATACGTCAAACTTCTGTGACAGCGAACGCAAGTTGTCGTTGATCTTTTTCCAGGGGTCTTCGGTGGAAGTTGCGCAAACAGGTGGGGCCGCTGCAGTCGAGTTATTCGTGCTGATCGCAAAAGTGGCGTTGTGGTTTACCGCTTCGAGCATCTTGTCTGCGATCTTAGCGAGCTTATCCAAGTCCGTCTCTTCCCAGACTGTAAGAGTGGGGCGAATTGACGCCGGCATCTCTGCCAGGAAAAGAGTAAGAATGATGTTCTCGCTGCCCGGGTCCGGAGCTAGTCGTCGCATGTTGGCCAGGATCTCAGATGGTTTTAGACCAGATGTACCTCCACCCTGCAGAAGTCGGCGCAGTTTCGACTCTGGAGATTCCGCAAATTTTTGTAGTAAACGATTTTTAATTGCTACGTACTTGTTTTCGTTGGGTGGTCGAATGACTAAGTCTTCCACTGCCAAAACTACATCCTCCTCCAGGTGAAGGGTCACAAGGTCGAACTTGTCGGTGTCGTCGATAATCTGGTGCAATCGAAATGACCGCTCCACTTGCGCAAACCGTAGTTGAGGGTTGCTATGTGCGAATTTTGGCAAGTGGACAGTCGCACGTGTGTGTGTGCGAGTAGTCTCATCCCGGTTGCCAGGTGCATTTGTCCGAAGTGCCTCGAGATGCTGCTGCAGATCTCGGACTTGAGCAGTTAAATAAGGATTTGAATCCGGATGAATGGAAAATCGGAGCGATCGCTTTCTTCGTCGAAATTTAGCCGCCTACCTTTTATTTTTCGCAAATCGTATTGGCGTCTTGTTATTCAGTACGCAAATTCTTAATTGTGAACGTGTGTGTCAATTTCGTAGAATAAGTAACTTTTACTATGATTTTACTTTCCGGGGTCACCACTATGGCGAAGTATGTTTGCCATTAAAGTTTTATTCAGATTAAGAACTACAAAGTTTATTTATATTATCAAGACACGTGTGTCGCTCGCTGAATCTTGCCGATAAATCTCCGAGTGTTGCCACACCATTCTTTCTAGTCATCTGGCAAGCTTCTGTTGGCGCTGCTGCCATATTAGGTTGCCACAGTGTTTTAGTGAAAAAAGCAGATTTGCTTTAAGCATATCTCCATCCCTCTCCCACTCCCTTAAGCTGAGTAACGGGTATTTAATAGTTGAGGCCATCGACTATAGCGTTTTCTTTTGTTTTAAGAGTACAGTTACATTTGAATTGCATTATTGTCAAATTTCAACATTTCTTAAAGAAAAAATCAATAATTTTCACATTTGGATAAAGTTTTAGTGTGTATTTATCAGTTCGTCACCCTACAACTATTAGAAGTGAAACATTTTTGGCTTACGCCAAGAGCTGTAGTACTTAACTCCGCTGGAATTTTACCATCGAACTTTTACAGGAATATGCTCAATAGATGTCGGCAACTTTCTGTTTTTAAACTTTTAAAATATATTAATTTTTGGAAAAATGGCAATCAAAAAACGAGTCGTTCATACCCTACACTCCCCTACACTAAAAGTTAATAAAAAATATATGTCCAAAATAAATCGGTCTTGCCGTAAACCAAAAAATTGGCTATCGAAGGATACAAAAACAAATTAAGTTATGGGTTTTAGGTGGCAGCCCTGTTCCTAAGATATGATGAGCTAGTAGGCCATTCGTTTTCCTGTGACAGCTGAATTATTGCAATCGGAACTTTTCGACAAGCTCTAGCGCCTTTCTATAAAAAGTAAAAAAATCTATACAATTTCGGCATATTCAGTTAGCCACAGCCATAGCCCCAAAGAAACGCATTTCGATGATCGCACCGGGGAGCGTGGTACCGGTAGTGCAGACGACCGAGACCGCGTCCCGGCGTTCAGTTGGCACCCAAACGAATGTCCTGGCAATGGGTCCGTCGAAGCTCAAGAAGATGAATGCCTTACAGATACCGCCGTCCCAACATTTGGCCACGCACCTGATGCCGGCGGTCAATCCGCAGGCAGAACCGTTGGCCGCTTCCATCATGATATGTAAACAACCGGCGGCTTGCCCACCGTTTGTTCCCGATTTGAATGAGAAGGCCTGCCAGGCGGTGGACGACGGTACTCTGGATTCAGCCGACCGTGTGATCATCCCGAATAACGGCGAGCAACCGATTGAATATCTGAAGTCCCTGATGACCAATCGAAGCGAAAATGCCGAACACTGGGATCGTAAACGTCTGGAAACTCTGTTGACCCTAATCAACGACAATCCACCGCCGAATTGGCTTCTGGCATCCCAAATGTGGCTGGAGGTCGACCAACTGGAGGAGCGTATAGAGGCCTACGATCAGAGGGAACTGCTCAATGCTAAGAAACCTAAGATGGACGAGGAGCTGGCCAATGGTCAATACGGGGGGCAGAACGGGCAGCAGGGTGAGCAGCAGAACAAAGAGGTTCATCACCCTTCACCAAAGACTTAGGACTTAGGAAATCGAGCCATATGTTCTATGCATAATTGTTCATATTACATCAGCAAAATAATATATAACACATCCATTGAATGTAAAATGAGCTTATTTACGGACTCTCTTGTATTGTCATAAAGGGAGCGCAAGGGAGATGGAGAATGCAAGCAGCAAAGCGACTTTTTTCGAGATTTCAGGGAGTCACCTAGCGGTGATGACTTGAACAATTTTTATGTAAATGGGCAAACAAAACTAAGTTCCATTTTCACCTTTACAAAATCTTTAAAACGGGGGGAACAGTCGGACTTAAGCGTTAATAGCGTTTGTGGGTGAACCAAACTTTTTCTAGGTCAATCGATAGGCACTCTTTTTCAAAATCGCACAGCTTATTACCTACACAGGCATATGCCTGTGGCACAGGCGTGCCAAATGAGAAAAATTTAGAAAGTGCATTTATTTAGTAGATCGTATAGTACATTTTCGTCACGAAAGTTGAGATTAGAACCTTTGTATGTTGAAGGTGCGAATGTCTCTAGTTTTTTACTTCGTTAAGGTGTTTTTGTTTGATATTACAAGTTTTTGAAAAGTGAAGCCCGTTACTCGTGGAGTAAAAGGGTATACTAGGTTAACGTTGGAGCAAAATGAACTTGCGCTGCTCAAGAAGCTCAAGAATATACATACATGCCAAGACCCAACGTTCTAGCCTTTATAGTTTCCGAGATCTCAGCGTACGGACGGACCGACAGACGGAAATGGAAAGATCGACTTAACTAGTAATCCTGATCAGGAATATATATTATTTATAGTGTAGCGCTTGCTTAAGCAGAAGTGGCTCATAGAGACACAGGGGTGGCGCCATCTAGCATTCGTGCGAAGAAATGTTCTGTAGCAGGTTTCGGAATAAGTGAGAGCAACAGGGGCAAATGTCAGGCTTTCTCGGGTCTAGTTTTTCACCTCTTACTCCGGGGTTTGGGTTACCGCCTGAATTTTGGCATCAGGGTCAGTCTTTTCCGTTTTGGTAGCCTAGGCGAGCAGAAGTGAAAATTTCTCTACAAGTGTTTAATCCGCAAAGTTTAGCGCGAGTGACTAAGGTCGGCCTGTTCATCTTGCTGGGCCACCGGAAAAAAGGAGATATAATTTAGGAGACTAACTACGGATTAGGCTACCAGCCGTCCTCAAAAGGTTCCTGCGCGGCCGCCGTGAATTCGAGAGAGATCTGTGGAGGTCATCCCCTATTATATTTGGAGCCGGACAAGCTGCTCGAAAAACTAGGTCGAGAAGCGGAAAAGAGGCCCAGTTCAGGGCCCCGCCAACAGCATTGCCTTTGGGGCGATGGAAGAAGACCCGACACACATAACCATTTTCGTTTGCTAAGTTACAAATCAAAAGCTTTTGCTTGGGGTTCGTTCTTCGTTTGAGCGAGAGCCAAAGGCAGTTGTTCGATCGCGCTGCAAGACGTTTGGTCCGTCGCGGAACCGCGTCGGATATTTTCTTCGTAGAGCCGTGAATTTGGCGTAAAATGCCGGAAAACTAAGATAACCGATATTAGTTTTATGTTGTTTTCTTGAAGGCTGAACCGTAACGGAGAATATGCGCCATTGATCACGACAATCCGTTGGTAAATCGATTTTTAACAGATTTTTAAACGTATATACCCAAGTTCAGCATTCGGGAGCAGCGGCCGTTAAACGTTATTTTAAATTTTCAGTGTTGGGGAACGTAAGAATTTGGTGCAAGTTGTTATGCATAACGTCAGTTTCCTTGCTATTAGTGCTGGGCAAGCTAAAAAGTATGCGATTGCAGTTACGAGGAAATCTGGACTAAGTGTTTCTGTCTAAGGTAGCACAACCTATTGACCTAAAAATCCGATGTTAGAATCAACACTGGTACAGTGGTGATAGAAAATCAGAGAAGTCAGGATAAACTTTTATATACTATTATTAGTGGTACTTTGCACTACCTGTGAGGCAAGAAGTTAAAAATAATATTAGATAATACGGATTTTGTTGATCTATATATATAGTTTTCATGGTGTCAGTGATGCTGCCAGTGCTCGATTACCCAAAATAACGTAATACTAAGTCTAACGGTCAAAAACGGGGCCGAGACGCCCAAAAAAAATGTTGACATCATCGAATTTTCAGGGGATAATAATTTTCTGTAGATCAACAAAGAAAAAAAAATTACATTAACATAAATGTGGTCCTCCGCGTCAAAAAGCTTAACCGCAATTTTATGTCATGAAGGAAGGTTTTGAAGAAAAACGCGAAAATCTGTTCCATTTGAGATGGAAGGAATGGTGTCCAAAGAAACCAATTAAATTGAAAAAAAAATTTTTCTTAACCATGTACCATTTACAGAGGAAGTAAATTAATAACTATTTTGGCACCATTACTGGAGCAAGGATAGTTTAAAAAGTATTTTCACATTTGGCAAAAGTTCTAGAAGGCTTTGCAATTGACTTATAAATAGTGTAGAAAAAAGTTAAAAGAACAGGCTTTCCAATTACACCACTTTCAATGTGATGACTCTTTATTTATAGCTGATTTGTTCAATCAGCGCGACAGCGCTGAGAACTGTCGGAAAATTTGTACAAGAAGTTATACAATGATGCTTTTACTAATCACGGAACGGCTTTATACTTTGACACAATTTTAGCCAGTCTCGACTTTGTCTTTAGCGGCAAGGGACCTATTCACATAATTGAACAAGAATTAAGCGTTCTTACATAAAATAAGTTCTCAGTAATGGACTTTTTCAATTTGGCTAACAAGAAGTTAACCCTAATAATAAATAAAACCATAATGACTTATATGAAAGAAAATCCCATAACTACAGAAACAAACCTCAGACACAGGCAAAACGCCTTGAGAGTGTTTATAACTGGCCTAAAAGGCCCAATTTCCGCCACTCTGTTTTCCGTTAATTCTCCTGACTTGCGAAACGCATTAGCCAGAGTGCAAGAAATGGAAAGCAACCAATTGAGGGCACAGTGTGCTTATCATTTTAGCTCTCCTCGACGCCGCTTTAACGAAAATCTAAGAACTTCATAAGACTCATATTATAAATCGGACAACTACAATCAGGGAAATCACATAGCTATCAACTTTTTAATACGTATGAAAATGCTAACAGCTATCTTAATGCTAATAACTTCCAAACAATAATAACTATCAGCAATACTCGGTTCAATTCTAGCCCAAACAACAATGTTTGGACACAACCGAACAATACTTACCAAAACAGGGGTGAACCAGTGGAAGTGGACGCCAGCATCCAACTCCAAAAAAGAAATAATAATCCTTTTAACCAAACATTTGCAAGATTATCCAACCAGTTATCCAACCCGTGAAACCGGGCCACTTATGGAATTTATGATGTTAAATTATGCCACACAAGGATACTTCTTGCCAGTCCAACTTACAATCCAATTTAAATAATTTTCAAACAATTTACTGGATATAAATGGCTCTAAGTGTAACGTAATGACTTTTTGTCGTGTGAATCCTCAATATGCAATATAGACGCTGAGTGAGGGCACATTGGATAGAATAACTCTCGGTATGTATCATGGTGTTTTGTTGGACCCAAGACTAAGGTTTGCTGATCACATCTCGTCCAAGGTGAGTTAAGCTAGGGGTGCTCTTGGCGTTATTAAAAGGTGGTCAAAGGAGTTTTATGATCCTTATATAACTAAGACCTTATTTATTTCGCTTGTCCGCCCGATACTTGAGTATGGATCACCCGTCTGGAGTCTGCAATACGGAATTCATGTTGATCGTATCAAATCTGTACAGAAGAACTTTTTACTATTTGCTTTAGGTAGGCGCCTGGGATGCAAACCTTATTTTACCTTCTAATTCTAATAGATTACTCCTAATTACCTAACCCTCCCTAGTCAACCGCAGAACGATGCTTGGAACAGTCTTTATTTATAACCTTATTCGGAGTTAAATGTATAGCCCCGACTTGGTTATCCAGCTAAACTTTTCTGTTCCATGCAGATTAACATGAAATTTCATTCCCCTAATTTTAAATCATTGTAGATCTAGATCTTTCAGAGTATTGTGTTCTGATTACAATTGACTTTATCCTATTATCACAAAATTTGACTCTCTGCCTCTCCTAAGACGATTAATATTAAATGTTTTAACACAGATTTAGATCCTACTTTTTTTCCTCGAACTTTATCTTTATTTTTCTACACGTCTATCATCTCTCGGATTCATGCCGCACGACACAAGGCAGCGCCCCTCGGTTGATTAGGCGGGAGGTGTGGCTTTGGGATCCCACGCTTAAAAAAAAGAATATTTATACCCGTTACTCGTAGAGTAAAAGGGTATACTAGATTCGTCGGAAAGTATGTAACATGCAGAAGGAAGTTCAGAAACTCTTCCTTTTTACCATATAAAGTATAAAACAAGGAAGAACGCTATAGTCGAGTACCTCGACTAAGCTAAATAGAAATATGCAAGTAGCAAAGCGAGATTAAAATGCGCCACCTACCGGCGGTATACAGATTTAAGCGTTATGGGCGTCAGAGTGGGTTTTTACTCTACAAGTAACGGGTGTAAAAGGCTGATCGGGGGTTTCAAGGACTTTTCTTACTTATTATACCCTCGCAGAGGGTAATATGATTTCAGTCAGAAGTTTGTAACGCAGTGAAGGAAACGTTTCAGACCCCATAAAGTATATATATTCTTGATCAGCATGACTAGACAAGTCGATCTAGCCACGTCCGTCTGCCCGTCTGTTCGCCCGTCTGCGCAAACTGGTCTCTCAGTTTTAAAGCTATCGGCCTGAAACTTTTCCAAAAGTCTTCTTTCCTTTGCAGTAGTAGTATATAAGTATAAGGACAACTATATCTTATAGCTCGTTTAGGAATAATCGGGAAAAAAATTTTAAAAAATTATATCTGTGGTGTGTAACATATATCCTCCTACGCTTGGAAACTACATTTTTTAATTAGTTCTAAATTTCGTATTTAATTTTATCAAAATCGGACGACTATAATATACAGCTGCCATAGGAAGAATCGGAAAATTGGTGGGAAAATAATATGAATCAAATTATAGCTTCGGTGTTTTTTGACATATTTATCTTACACTAATGGGAATATACTTTTTTCTATTTTTAAGAACTTTGAATTGGATTTAATAATAAGACCTGCAAGGGTATACGAACTTCGGCTTGCCGAAGTAAACTTCCTTTCTTGTTATACCCTTGATGAGGGTATTATGATTTCAGTCAGAAGTTTGCAACGCAGTGAAGGAGACGTTTCCGACCCCATAAAGTATATATATTCTTGATCAGCATCACTAGACGAGACGATCTAGCCATGTCCGTCTCTCCGTCTGTCCGTCGGTTTCTACGCAAACTAGTCTCTGAGTTTTCAAGCTATCGGGCTAAAACAGAAACGGAAATCGGAAAAAAAAATTTCTTTGGTGTTTTTTAAAGTATAACCTCCTACGCTTGGAAATAACATTTCTTAATGAGTTATGAATTTCGAATTTAATTTTATCAAAATCGGACGACTATATCATATAGCTGCCATAGAAACGATCGGAAAATTGGTGGGAAAATACTATAAAACATTTCCTTTAAACCCTGAGTTTAAAATTTATTCAAATCTTATATTTAAACTAAATCATAGTCAGAAACGTGAAGTGGCCTCCTGGACCGATGTGATAGATAAATGTGGGGTTTAGTTTAGTGCTTACTCCCGCCCCCCTATTCTTTTTGGTTGCACATGGAAATTGTGACGGCTCGCTGTCCCGAGATGGTGATCCGGAACCGGTGACCCCCCGCGTGCCGAAAGAAACGGACCCGTGTGCGTTCATGCTGAAGAACGAACTGGACTAGAGTCGGGGGTAGTCGGCGGTCGTGCGTGTCCACTCGCCATGCTAGGGGGGCAACGACCCAGTGGTCCTCACTCAAGGCCTCCTCTGCTCCGGGCGATACCCGAAGATCTTGCAGTCCCCATTGCGTGTCTTCGGTCTCGGATGTGCTTGTTCTTGGCTTTCTCCAGTGAAGCATGTCGTGGGCTGCCGGTGGGACTGTACGCCCTGGGGTCGGTGGGAGTAATCGGGCGGAGGTACGCAACCCTTGGGCCAGAAAAAGTGGCGAGACTGGTGCCCTGGATGACACTGCCCTGGGTGTCGTTGGGTTTGAGATCCGTCTACCTGGGGTTATTGCCAGTGTCACTGTTGGCGGTGTTTGCGGAAGAGGACTGCACACCGTGTTGTGTATCTCATCTTCTATTCGGAGAGGTGGGGAATCAGGTGACGCTAGGACCAGGTCGTTTTCGGCATCGTAGGGAGACCTCTCGGACGGGGAGCGTAACAAGAATAAAGTATCCAAGTAGTTTTCCCAAACCGCGGTCGTTACCCTGAGACCATCGCCTTCTAACGAGGAATCGTCGGCCGAGTCGGCCCTTCCGGTATCTTGATCCATCTCAACAGACCAATCCAAGTGTCCTGATGACCAGGGTGTTCGCGGAGTTGGACTGCGAACCGGGTCGTAATGATCCGTATCACCAATCGAGGAGAGCGTTTCGTCGCTCCGGTCGGGAATGGCATCGTTGGGAGCGTTTCTATCGCCGCTGCTCTCGTAGATGTCCCAAGCAGCGTTCGCTGCCCTGACAGCGTCGGCTAGGGGTGGTCGATATCCTCCCATGCCAAAGCGACCATCGCCCCCAACCGAGGAATCGTCAGACGATGTCGAGTCGGTCCATTCGGTGCTTTGAAACTCCTCAACGCAACTCTCCAAGAGTCCTGGTGCGAAGGAGTGGTGGTTTTGGGTGCGCAGCCAGGAGGTTACCCACCAGTGAGCCGAGTCGGTTACAGGTGCGATGTCGTCTTCGACCCTCAGCCTTGG
Source organism: Drosophila suzukii (assembly GCF_043229965.1). Taxonomy (NCBI): domain Eukaryota; kingdom Metazoa; phylum Arthropoda; class Insecta; order Diptera; family Drosophilidae; genus Drosophila; species Drosophila suzukii. Next base: position 30,523,339 of record NC_092084.1, read on the forward strand.
CAGTCGCCCTAAGTTCAGTGCGGTTTCCTCGTTGTACACTTCCTCGCTGTGGTCTCCTATCGGTGACATCTGGCCCGGGTGCACGAAAGGTTGGGTTGAATCCGAATCGTAATTTCGGGAACTCATCCCCGGGCTATCGGGACTTGTGGGCTCGTTGCTCGCTGTCGAGATTCTTCCTCTGGGTTCCTCGTCTTCATTCCTACGCAATGCTATGCCACACCCCGTGGGGCTGTATCGCGGTGACGTGGTAATGTCCAGAACCGACGACACGTCGGAGTTATGCATGCTGTCACTGCTGTTGCTCAATGTATCCCCATCGTGGTCGATGGGCGGAGGAAGGCCATCCTGATTCACCCTAGGAAAGTACATAAAGAGGAAAAGTTGTATATTATACATCGTTATATATAGTTAATAACGTATTAAAATTTAAACAAGGAAGAACACTATAGTCGAGTACCTCGACTATCAGATACCCGTTACTCTGCTAAAGGGACAAAAGAGAAATGGGGATATGCAAGCAGCAAAGCGATACTGAAATGCGCCACCTACCCCTGATCTCAATATATGGTTATGTGGGCGGTAGACAGACTTAAGCGTTATGGGCGTTAGAGTGGGCGTGGCAAACTTTTTGGGTCAATCGATAGGTATTGGTGAGAACAATACATTTCAGTTAAAATTTTTATTGTAGCACCAAAACTGTATGAGCCACAGTTTTGGCCGGTTTGTGGGCGTGGCACGCTGCTGAAAGAAGCGTTGCGCTGCGTAAGAAGCTCAGGAATCTGCATGCCAAATCTCAATAGCCTAGCTCTTATTGTTTCCGAGATCTCAGCGTTCATCCGGACGGAGAGACAAACGAACAGACGGACATGACTAGATCGACTCGGCTAGTGATCCTGATCAAGAATATCTATACTTTATGGGGTCGCACACGCTTCCTTCTGCCTGTTACATACTTTCCGACGAATCTAGTATACCCTTTTACTCTACGAGTAACGGGTATAACAAGATTTAATTGTCTATTTAGTTAATTACGTTTTAAGCTTACTTGCTCTACTGATAATTCTAACAGACCATCAACAAAGTCATGGAAGTCATGGTCAAAGTGAGTCAATGGAAGGGGACCAAAGAATTTCAGGGAGATTAAAATCGCCCAAAACAATCAAGATTTACTTGTCGGAAAGATGAGATAGAACATTTTTTATTGCAGTCAAATGGTGCTCACAAATTATTAAGTCGGATCCAGGTGGAATATAAGAACAGGTTACAAAAATAGGTGAAGATTGCAAACAAAAATTTAACACAAACCAATTAAATGTCGTTGGGTTTAATAAAGTATATTCTCTCCGATGTTTGACTAGAGGTAACGGCAATCAGTTGGGAAGACTTTTAGAATTTAGTATATTAAATATTTCTGGAGGAGCAGATCTTTTAAATGAAGTTATATTACTAGCATAAGAATATTTAAACTCTTCCACTATAATGTTTAGCGATGGTAATTTTTGGTGTATAAATTCCAAAACATTTGCAGATGTGGTTTCGCGGGTTAACCAAGACACAAATAATAGTTTCCTATATGGAACAACAGAGAGTCTCTTTCTTCCTCCACCAGCAATCTAAACATCGTTTGTCTGACTATCGGGACCAGGGACTCCTATAGAGCTTACTTCTCCTGTAGGCACAAAAAGTAGTGTTTACCCCTTAGACTGACTAGCAGAACCAGGGACTTTTCCAGAGCTTTCAGTACTTATGGGCACTGCCGGCAGCGAAGCTTTAGACCCCCCAGCGGCAGTGGATGCCGACATAGCTGCCGAAACCGATCGGGTAAAAATGCTGAGTCCCTCCTCGCTGATCAGAGGTCCTAAGTACACTTGTCTGTCATCACCTGGTTTAACAGTAGGTTGGCTCCAAGGCGTGATCCTTTCAAGTCGTACCGATTATTATTTATTAAATGGAAGAACTCGTTCAGTTCCAGGTCTGGTTCGATGACGCTGTTGAGAGTACAAAATGGAAAGGGCATATCCTTCAAAAGACTTCGACCATTTTAGCAAGTTCGTATGGGTACAGCCGATCTGGAAGGCCACCGCGGGAGAAGTCAAAAGCTTTCTGGAAAATTACATTTTTCATCAGTTTAGAGTGCTAAGGCTTAAACACTCTGATAACTGTAAGCAGTTCGTATCTCAGGTGTTCGCAAAATTGCTCAGCCAAAATCCGACACAAAAAAACAGGATTCTATGCTCCACAAGTGAATGTAGCTGAAGGAGCAGTCCGATCCGTACTGCAAATGCTCAGGGAAATGACTGAAAGACCAGCGGCAGTGGCTAAGAAGTGGTTACCACTAAGCTTTGGGATTTGAACCTGACTATGTGATGTTTGAAATACGCATGGTCACGAACGCAAGTGCGTATTCAAACATGCGATGTTTCGTCGACATTGCTACAGCAGATCTAGCACAGTGACTTGATGACAAGATGTCAAGAATTATTCTGGGATAAAGTAAGCCAAGGATTTATTTGGGTGCACGAGAAAGCAGCAAAGAAGTTGAGATTGCAATACGTCAGATGGTATTCTGCAATATGGAAATACATATATATAATATAATGTAAACGTCAAGGGAATTCTTTGTGGGAATATGGCAACGGAGTTGCAAAAAGTATAGGAGTACACGAACAGAATGACCACCCCAGCAAATTTTCCTTTAACCCAAGAGATGAGGACTCGCCTGAGCGAGCAGAGGAGCCTTCCCAATGGCGGACTGGGAATGCCAGGAGGCGGAATCTCTTCAGGAGGAAAATGGGAATGAATGTTGCAGAAGTTATCTTAATATTAACTAGTAAAAATGTATAAAAAAAAATACAATACAAAAAAACACACATTGATAATAAAAGATAACCCAATCGAAATAAAAACCACATCACATTTTCACACTTCAATATATTGTATTTTTTTTTAATGTGTACATTAGTCGATTACTAATCGAGCCAGTAATAAACATTAATCGAACGTTAGATAATAAGTTAAATTGATTTGCGGTTCAGTAGCGGTTATACGATTGTGGAGTCAATCGACTAATGCTTTTTTGATTTTCGTTTAGTGTGTAGATGTCATGTAACATCTTTATACCCTTGCAGAGGGTATGTTGATTTCAGTCAGAAGTTTGCAACGTAGTGAAGGAGACGTTTCCGACCCCATAAAGTATACATATTCAGCATGACTAAACGTGTCGATCTAGCCATGTCCGTCTGTCCGTCCGTTTCTACGCAAACTAGTGTCTTAGTTTTAAAGCTATCGGGCTGAAACTTTTCCAAGAGTCTTATTTCTTTTGCAGGTAGTATATAAGTCGGAAGCAGCCGGATCGGACAACTGTGTCTTAAAGCTCCCATAGGAATAATCCGAAAAAAATTTTTAAAAATTATATCTATGGTGTTTTGTAACATATAACCTCATATGCTTGGAAATAACATTTTTTAATTAGTTTTAAATTTTGAATTCAATTTCATCAAAATCGGACGACTTTATCATATAGCTGCCATAGGAACGATCGGAAAATTGTTGGGAAAATAATATGAAACAAATTATAGCTTCGGTGTTTTTAACATAAAACTTCCTACGCTTGGAAATACCATTTTTTAATTAGTTCTGAACTTCGAATTTAATTTTATCAAAATCGGACGACTATATCATATAGCCGCCATAGGAAGGATCGGAAAATTGGTGGGAAAATAGTATGAAACAAATTATAGCTTCGGTGTTTTTGACATGTTATCTTATACTATTGGAAATATCAATTTTTGTATTTTTAAATTTAATAATTATAGCTGCAAGGGTATACAAACTTCGACTTGCCGAAGTTAACTTCCTTTCTTGTTTTTGTTAATTTAAGATACAAATACACTCCATATCTCTGCCTGCAGCCCAAGCAAAATTTAGACTTTGACTTTAATGTCAAATAACTGATAATTAAAATGGTTGCGAACCCGTTTGTGGGCTTCTAAGATATATATTGGCTTAGCGTTTTTCTTAATATGCCCATTAAATTGAATCAACCCCAAAAACTTAAGTCCCAGAAGTCTGCGTACTGCTAAGAAGTCCTTATTATCTTTATACAATTTTGTGCGTGCACTCAATGTGTACGTAAGTAAGTGGACTGTCTGTATTGAGTGTATAAATAAAAAAGTTTTCTTTCGCGCGGCTGAGAGAAATTTACCTTGTAATGCTGAAAAACACACTAGTTATTTGCCACTCTAGTCGTAGAACCACGAATAGTTGCCGGTTGCCAATCTATGATATAGCTTTCAGGCGGTGAAGGTCTTCAGAAAGCAGAGAACCCAAATGCTGGTAGCTGCTGGTACGTCGCTAGAAGCTGATGTTGAAAGGTGATAGTGGCTTGCTGGAAGCTGATGGTAATTTTTTTTTCAATGAGTGTAAATGAAAACTGTGAGCTTATCGAGATGACAGTTCTGTAATGAGACCTTTTTTGGGTTGCCTTGAAATGTTTTAATTTCTAACTAAATTTTGATACATACTAGATTTCAGACCGGTGTTCGTTTTTGAACGGCGTAAATTAGGGTGTGAACGATGTTTTAAGATGCAATTGGAATAAAAAACAGAGAAAACGCTATAGTCGATGGCCTCGACTATTAGATGCCCGTTACTCAGCTTAAGGGAGTACCAGAAGGATGAGGTATATTCTTAAAGCAACTCTGTTTTTTTCACGAACACATCTAGTCTATAGCGGCACCTATCTTATTCTTCTATAGCGCCACTTGGTATACAGAGCCAATTAGCCTATAGCGCCCCTAGCGGCTTGGTGACGTATAAGTAAAAACAGCTTTTTTGCGGCATGTAGTGTGCAATCTCGATTGGATTGCAAAATATTGATAATAACTTGGCTATAACTTTTTTATGAACCAAGAATCTATATGGCAAGTCCCAACACTCTAGCTCTTATAGTTTCTGAGATCTCAGCGTTTATACGGACAGACGGACATATCCTGATCAAGAATATATATACTTTATAGGGTTGGAGGCGCTTCCTTTTACCTGTTACATACTTTCCGGAGAACCTAGTATATCCTTTTACTTTACGAGTAACGGGTATAAAAATGGTGTATACTTTTGTCGGCTCCATTAAAAAATGCCATCGATTAAGTAGAGCCGACCAGTCAAAACTGACGAGTTGGCTTTGTGAAAAAATGGTTCATAGCAAGTGTGCTGGGTATACCTGTCGCCCTGATGAGCTTGCTAAGGGGCATAACTTACTATTTTGTTGTGACCCTTGTCTTGAGGTTGCTTACGAGATAAGATCGTTTATGCGCCAAACTAAAGATGGCTTAAAGGGTATATTTAATAGCTTCGGCATAGCTAGAGATAGTTTTCGGCAAGCGGATGAGTTACTCTCAGCACTGGACTCCCAATTTAATAGCCGTTAGCTATTGGATGAGTCCCCAACGCGTAAAAAAACAACTGCTGGTGGGCAGCCCATGGGGAAAACCCCGCGACCCCTGGAATGTGATGATCAAAGCTCTTTCACGGAGCAGTGGTCGACTTCAACAGATCCTCAAATGTTGTTTAGATCAGCAGCTAAAAAAGATATGGATCAATTGAAATTTGGATCGTCTGCAACTGACTCACCAATTCTTCCTTCCTTAAATAACTTCCCACCTCCAGTGAATACTGAATGCATTCTACCGGTACAAGTTTCCCTTGACCAAACGGCCTCCGAGGGGTTGGACTATATACAACACAAAACAAATGCCAAAAACATTACCATGGAAATATTTAATTTTACCTATGCTAAAGACACTTCGTCTTTTAAAATCTCTGTTCCAAGTGAGCTCTTTTCAACCATATGTTCGGCAGATTTCTGGCCCGCATTTGTGGTGGTAAAGAAATTCAATACTAGGAATAAGAATACAAGTAAAAGAAAAAGAACCTTAGTAACAAGACTCCCCAGCTAGAGTAGTGTCGCACCTGCATCTTCTATCTTAGCACCTTCTTGAAAAAACTAGCTTAACTCTTATCAGAGTACCAGAGGCTTGCGTAGGGGACTTTGATAAACCTGGAACTTCGTGGTCCACTGATAAAAAATCGAATGTCTTACTTCCGTTAGCTCATCCTGATTTCACTGAAGGTTTGCTTGACATATCTTATCCCAAGTTCCCAAGCTATTTTATAAATTCACTAGGCAGCTTATTGTTCTTGTATCTAATCTGGACCTAGCACCTCTTTCGCAACTCTAAGATCCATATGTTCCGTTTCAACACTGGTTTCTGAAACGTAGATCAACAACCACTAACCCTTTGGAACTTACAGCATTTGTGATAAAGAGATTTAAAAAACATCTTCAAGCAGACGTCATTTACACTGACTTTAGTAAAGAAATTGACCCTCTAAATGTTCTTCTGGTTAGAAAACTGTTGATCCTTTAAAATGGATCTTCAGTTATATGAATTCCAGAACAAAAGAGTACTTTTTAAAAATTATTTATCTTGTCTACTCCACGTTACCTCCGCAGATGATGTTAAATTATGCCTGCAATACAAGGATACTTCTTGCCAGTCCAAATTTCAATCCAATTTAAATAATTTTCAAACATGGTGCTCTGACAATTTACTGGCTATAAATGGCTCTAAGTGTAAGGTAATGACTTTTTGTCGTGTCAATCCTCAATATGCAATATATTTTACTATTTGCTTAAAGAAGCAAGCCTTATTTTACCTCTTAATTCTAATAGATTACTTCTAACCCTCCTCTGCCAACCGCAGAACGATGCTTGGAACACTCTTTAATTATAACCTTATTCGGGGTGAAATGGATAGCCCCGACTTGGTTATCCTGCTAAACTTTTCTGTTCCATGCAGATCAACAAGAAATTTCATTCCCCTTATTTTAAATTATTTTAGATCTAACTATAACTTGCATAAACCTTTTAGAGTATTATGTTCTGGTTGTAATATACTTTATCCTATTATCACAAAATATTAAATGTTCTAACACAGATTTAGATCCTACTTTTTTTCCTCGAACTATATCTTTATTTTTCTACGCGTCTATCATCTCTCGAATTCATTCCGCACGGCACAAGGCAGCGCCCCTCGGTCGATTGGGCGGGTGGTGTGGCTTTGGGATCCCACGCTTAAAAAAAAGAATATTTTTATACTTTATATGGTAAAAAAAAGTGAGTTTCTGAACTTCCTTTTGCCTGTTACATACTTTCCGACGAATCTAATATACGTTTTTGCTCCACAAGTAACGGGTGTAAAAAGCTGATCGGGGGTTTCAAGGACTTTTCTTACTTATTATACCCTTGCAGAGGGTAATATGATTTCAGTCAGAAGTTTGCAACGCAGTGAAGGAAACGTTTCAGACCCCATAAAGTATATATATTCTTGATCAGCATGACTAGACAAGTCGATCTAGCCACGTCCGTCTGCCCGTCTGTTCGCCAGTCTGCGCAAACTAGTCTCTCAGTTTTAAAGCTATCGGCCTGAAACTTTTCCAAAAGTCTTCTTTCCTTTTCAGTAGTAGTATATAAGTATAAGGACAACTATATCTTATAGCTCGTTTAGAAATAATCGGGAAAAAAATTTTAAAAAATTATATCTGTGGTGTTTAACATATATCCTCCTACGCTTGGAAACTACATTTTTTAATTAGTTCTGAATTTCGTATTTAATTTTGTCAAAATCGGAGGATTATATCATATAGCTGCTATAGAAACGATCGAAAAATTGGTGGGAAAATAATATGAAACATTTCCTTTAAACCCTGAGTTTAAAATTTATTCAAATCTTATATTTAAACTAAATCATAGTCAGAAATGTGAAGTGGCCTCCTGGACCAAAGAATATATTTAATATTTGGGAGGGTCTCCGTGGCCGATGTGATAGATAAATGTGGGGTTTAGTTTAGTGCTTACTCCCGCCCCCCCTATTCTATTTGGTTGCACATGGAAATTGTGACGGCTCGCTGTCCCGAGATGGTGATCCGGAACCGGTGACCCCCCGCGTGCCGAAAGAAACGGACCCGTGTGCGTTCATGCTGAAGAACGAACTGGACTAGAGTCGGGGGTAGTCGGCGGTCGTGCGTGTCCACTCGCCATGCTAGGGGGGCAACGACCCAGTGGTCCTCACTCAAGGCCTCCTCTGCTCCGGGCGATACCCGAAGATCTTGCAGTCCCCATTGCGTGTCTTCGGTCTCGGATGTGCTTGTTCTTGGCTTTCTCCAGTGAAGCCTGTCGTGGGCTGCCGGTGGGACTGTACGCCCTGGGGTCGGTGGGAGTAATCGGGCGGAGGTACGCAAACCTTGGGCCAGAAAAAGTGGCGAGACTGGTGCCCTGGATGACACTGCCCTGTGTGTCGTTGGGTTTGAGATCCGTCTACCTGGGGTTATTGCCAGTGTCACTGTTGGCGGTGTTTGCGGAAGAGGACTGCACACCGTGTTGTGTATCTCATCTTCCATTCGGAGAGGTGGGGAATCAGGTGACGCTAGGACCAGGTCGTTTTCGGCATTGTAGGGAGACCTCTCGGACGGGGAGCGTAACAAGAATAAAGTATCCAGGTAGTTTTCCCAAACCGCGGTCGTTACCCTGAGACCATCGCCTTCTAACGAGGAATCGTCGGCCGAGCCGGCCCTTCCGGTATCTTGATCCATCTCAACAGACCAATCCAAGTGTCCTGATGACCAGGGTGTTCGCGGAGTTGGACTGCGAACCGGGTCGTAATGATCCGTATCACCAATCGAGGAGAGCGTTTCGTCGAAGATTACTTGGGAATCAGGAGCTGCTAGGCTCCGGTCGGGAATGGCATCGTTGGGAGCGTTTCTATCGCCGCTGCTGTCGTCCAGGTAGATGTCCCAAGCAGCGTTCGCTGCCCTGACAGCGTCGGCTAGGGGTGGTCGATATCCTCCCATGCCAAAGCGACCATCGCCCCCAACCGAGGAATCGTCAGACGATGTCGAGTCGGTCCATTCGGTCCCTTGAAACTCCTCAACGCAACTCTCCAAGAGTCCTGGTGCGAAGGAGTGGTGGTGCGCAGCCAGGAGGTTAGCCACCAGTGAGCCGAGTCGGTTAACTCAGGCTTGGCAGTCGCCCTAAGTTCAGTGCGGTTTCCTCGTTGTCCACTTCCTCGCTGTGGTCTCCTATCGGTGACATCTGGCCCGGGTGCACGAAAGGTTAGGTTGAATCCGAATCGTAATTTCGGGAACTCATCCCCGGGCTATCGGGACTTGTGGGCTCGTTGCTCGCTGTCGAGATTCTTCCTCTGCGTTCCTCGTCTTCATTCCTACGCAATGCTATGCCACACCCCGTGGGGCTGTATCGCGGTGATGTAGTAATGTCCAGAACCGACGACACGTCGGAGTTATGCATGCTGTCACTGCTGTTGCTCAATGTATCCCCATCGTGGTCGATGGGCGGAGAAAGGCCATCCTGGTTCATCCTAGGAAAGTACTTAAAGAGGAAAAGTTGTATATTATACATCGTTATATATCGTTAATAACGTTTCAAAATTTAAGCAAGGAAGAACGCTATAGTCGAGTACCTCGACTATCAGATACCCGTAACTCAGCTAAAGGGACAAAAGGGAAATGGAGATATGCAAGCAGCAAAGCGAAACTGAAATGCGCCACCTACCCCTGATCACAATATATGGTTATGTGGGCGGTAGACAGACTTAGGCGTCTGTCTATCTGTCTATCTGTCTATCTGTCTATCTGTCTATCTGTCTATCTGTCTATCTGTCTATCTGTCTATCTGTCTATCTGTCTATCTGTCTATCTGTCTATCTGTCTATCTGTCTATCTGTCTATCTGTCTATCTGTCTATCTGTCTATCTGTCTATCTGTCTATCTGTCTATCTGTCTATCTGTCTATCTGTCTATCTGTCTATCTGTCTATCTGTCTATCTGTCTATCTGTCTATCTGTCTATCTGTCTATCTGTCTATCTGTCTATCTGTCTATCTGTCTATCTGTCTATCTGTCTATCTGTCTATTTGTCTATCTGTCTAGCTGTCTATCTATCTATCTGTCTATCTGTCTATCTGTCTATCTGTCTATCTGTCTATCTGTCTATCTGTCTATCTGTCTATCTGTCTATCTGTCTATCTGTCTATCTGTCTATCTGTCTATCTGTCTATCTGTCTATCTGTCTATCTGTCTATCTGTCTATCTGTCTATCTGTCTATCTGTCTATCTGTCTATCTGTCTATCTGTCTATCTGTCTATCTGTCTATCTGTCTATCTGTCTATCTGTCTATCTGTCTATCTGTCTATCTGTCTATCTGTCTATCTGTCTATCTGTCTATCTGTCTATCTGTCTATCTGTCTATCTGTCTATCTGTCTATCTGTCTATCTGTCTATCTGTCTATCTGTCTATCTGTCTATCTGTCTATCTGTCTATCTGTCTATCTGTCTATCTGTCTATCTGTCTATCTGTCTATCTGTCTATCTGTCTATCTGTCTATCTGTCTATCTGTCTATCTGTCTATCTGTCTATCTGTCTATCTGTCTATCTGTCTATCTGTCTATCTGTCTATCTGTCTATCTGTCTATCTGTCTATCTGTCTATCTGTCTATCTGTCTATCTGTCTATCTGTCTATCTGTCTATCTGTCTATCTGTCTATCTGTCTATCTGTCTATCTGTCTATCTGTCTATCTGTCTATCTGTCTATCTGTCTATCTGTCTATCTGTCTATCTGTCTATCTGTCTATCTGTCTATCTGTCTATCTGTCTATCTGTCTATCTGTCTATCTGTCTATCTGTCTATCTGTCTATCTGTCTATCTGTCTATCTGTCTATCTGTCTATCTGTCTATCTGTCTATCTGTCTATCTGTCTATCTGTCTATCTGTCTATCTGTCTATCTGTCTATCTGTCTATCTGTCTATCTGTCTATCTGTCTATCTGTCTATCGGTCTATCTGTCTATCTGTCTATCTGTCTATCTGTCTATCTGTCTATCTGTCTATCTGTCTATCTGTCTATCTGTCTATCTGTCTATCTGTCTATCTGTCTATCTGTCTATCTGTCTATCTGTCCATCTGTCTATCTGTCTATCTGTCTATCTGTCTATCTGTCTATCTGTCTATCTGTCTATCTGTCTATCTGTCTATCTGTCTATCTGTTTATCTGTCTATCTGTCTATCTGTCTATCTGTCTATCTGTCAATCTGTCTATCTGTCTATCTGTCTATCTGTCTATCTGTCTATCTGTCTATCTGTCTATCTGTCTATCTGTCTATCTGTCTATCTGTCTATCTGTCTATCTGTCTATCTGTCTATCTGTCTATCTGTCTATCTGTCTATTTGTCTATCTGTCTAGCTGTCTATCTATCTATCTGTCTATCTGTCTATCTGTCTATCTGTCTATCTGTCTATCTGTCTATCTGTCTATCTGTCTATCTGTCTATCTGTCTATCTGTCTATCTGTCTATCTGTCTATCTGTCTATCTGTCTATCTGTCTATCTGTCTATCTGTCTATCTGTCTATCTGTCTATCTGTCTATCTGTCTATCTGTCTATCTGTCTATCTGTCTATCTGTCTATCTGTCTATCTGTCTATCTGTCTATCTGTCTATCTGTCTATCTGTCTATCTGTCTATCTGTCTATCTGTCTATCTGTCTATCTGTCTATCTGTCTATCTGTCTATCTGTCTATCTGTCTATCTGTCTATCTGTCTATCTGTCTATCTGTCTATCTGTCTATCTGTCTATCTGTCTATCTGTCTATCTGTCTATCTGTCTATCTGTCTATCTGTCTATCTGTCTATCTGTCTATCTGTCTATCTGTCTATCTGTCTATCTGTCTATCTGTCTATCTGTCTATCTGTCTATCTGTCTATCTGTCTATCTGTCTATCTGTCTATCTGTCTATCTGTCTATCTGTCTATCTGTCTATCTGTCTATCTGTCTATCTGTCTATCTGTCTATCTGTCTATCTGTCTATCTGTCTATCTGTCTATCTGTCTATCTGTCTATCTGTCTATCTGTCTATCTGTCTATCTGTCTATCTGTCTATCTGTCTATCTGTCTATCTGTCTATCTGTCTATCTGTCTATCTGTCTATCTGTCTATCTGTCTATCTGTCTATCTGTCTATCTGTCTATCTGTCTATCTGTCTATCTGTCTATCTGTCTATCTGTCTATCGGTCTATCTGTCTATCTGTCTATCTGTCTATCTGTCTATCTGTCTATCTGTCTATCTGTCTATCTGTCTATCTGTCTATCTGTCTATCTGTCTATCTGTCTATCTGTCTATCTGTCTATCTGTCTTTCTGTCTATCTGTCTATCTGTCTATCTGTCTATCTGTCTATCTGTCTATCTGTCTATCTGTCTATCTGTCTATCTGTCTATCTGTCTATCTGTCTATCTGTCTATCTGTCTATCTGTCTATCTGTCTATCTGTCTATTTGTCTATCTGTCTATCTGTCTATCTGTCTATCTGTCTATCTGTCTATCTGTCTATCTGTCTATCTGTCTATCTGTCTATCTGTCTATCTGTCTATCTGTCTATCTGTCTATCTCTCTATCTCTCTATCTCTCTATCTGTCGATCTGTCTATCTGTCTATCTGTCTATCTGTCTATCTGTCTATCTGTCTATCTGTCTATCTGTCTATCTGTCTATCTGTCTATCTGTCTATCTGTCTATCTGTCTATCTGTCTATCTGTCTATCTGTCTATCTGTCTATCTGTCTATCTGTCTATCTGTCTATCTGTCTATCTGTCTATCTGTCTATCTGTCTATCTGTCTATCTGTCTATCTGTCTATCTGTCTATCTGTCTATCTGTCTATCTGTCTATCTGTCTATCTGTCTATCTGTCTATCTGTCTATCTGTCTATCTGTCTATCTGTCTATCTGTCTATCTGTCTATCTGTCTATCTGTCTATCTGTCTATCTGTCTATCTGTCTATCTGTCTATCTGTCTATCTGTCTATCTGTCTATCTGTCTATCTGTCTATCTGTCTATCTGTCTATCTGTCTATCTGTCTATCTGTCTATCTGTCTATCTGTCTATCTGTCTATCTGTCTATCTGTCTATCTGTCTATCTGTCTATCTGTCTATCTGTCTATCTGTCTATCTGTCTATCTGTCTATCTGTCTATCTGTCTATCTGTCTATCTGTCTATCTGTCTATCTGTCTATCTGTCTATCTGTCTATCTGTCTATCTGTCTATCTGTCTATCTGTCTATCTGTCTATCTGTCTATCTGTCTATCTGTCTATCTGTCTATCTGTCTATCTGTCTATCTGTCTATCTGTCTATCTGTCTATCTGTCTATCTGTCTATCTGTCTATCTGTCTATCTGTCTATCTGTCTATCTGTCTATCTGTCTATCTGTCTATCTGTCTATCTGTCTATCTGTCTATCTGTCTATCTGTCTATCTGTCTATCTGTCTATCTGTCTATCTGTCTATCTGTCTATCTGTCTATCTGTCTATCTGTCTATCTGTCTATCTGTCTATCTGTCTATCTGTCTATCTGTCTATCTGTCTATCTGTCTATCTGTCTATCTGTCTATCTGTCTATCTGTCTATCTGTCTATCTGTCTATCTGTCTATCTGTCTATCTGTCTATCTGTCTATCTGTCTATCTGTCTATCTGTCTATCTGTCTATCTGTCTATCTGTCTATCTGTCTATCTGTCTATCTGTCTATCTGTCTATCTGTCTATCTGTCTATCTGTCTATCTGTCTATCTGTCTATCTGTCTATCTGTCTATCTGTCTATCTGTCTATCTGTCTATCTGTCTATCTGTCTATCTGTCTATCTGTCTATCTGTCTATCTGTCTATCTGTCTATCTGTCTATCTGTCTATCTGTCTATCTGTCTATCTGTCTATCTGTCTATCTGTCTATCTGTCTATCTGTCTATCTGTCTATCTGTCTATCTGTCTATCTGTCTATCTGTCTATCTGTCTATCTGTTTATCTGTCTATCTGTCTATCTGTCTATCTGTCTATCTGTCTATCTGTCTATCTGTCTATCTGTCTATCTGTCTATCTGTCTATCTGTCTATCTGTCTATCTGTCTATCTGTCTATCTGTCTATCTGTCTATCTGTCTATCTGTCTATCTGTCTATCTGTCTATCTGTCTATCTGTCTATCTGTCTATCTGTCTATCTGTCTATCTGTCTATCTGTCTATCTGTCTATCTGTCTATCTGTCTATCTGTCTATCTGTCTATCTGTCTATCTGTCTATCTGTCTATCTGTCTATCTGTCTATCTGTCTATCTGTCTATCTGTCTATCTGTCTATCTGTCTATCTGTCTATCTGTCTATCTGTCTATCTGTCTATCTGTCTATCTGTCTATCTGTCTATCTGTCTATCTGTCTATCTGTCTATCTGTCTATCTGTCTATCTGTCTATCTGTCTATCTGTCTATCTGTCTATCTGTCTATCTGTCTATCTGTCTATCTGTCTATCTGTCTATCTGTCTATCTGTCCATCTGTCTATCTGTCTATCTGTCTATCTGTCTATCTGTCTATCTGTCTATCTGTCTATCTGTCTATCTGTCTATCTGTCTATCTGTCTATCTGTCTATCTGTCTATCTGTCTATCTGTCTATCTGTCTATCTGTCTATCTGTCTATCTGTCTATCTGTCTATCTGTCTATCTGTCTATCTGTCTATCTGTCTATCTGTCTATCTGTCTATCTGTCTATCTGTCTATCTGTTTATCTGTCTATCTGTCTATCTGTCTATCTGTCTATCTGTCTATCTGTCTATCTGTCTATCTGTCTATCTGTCTATCTGTCTATCTGTCTATCTGTCTATCTGTCTATCTGTCTATCTGTCTATCTGTCTATCTGTCTATCTGTCTATCTGTCTATCTGTCTATCTGTCTATCTGTCTATCTGTCTATCTGTCTATCTGTCTATCTGTCTATCTGTCTATCTGTCTATCTGTCTATCTGTCTATCTGTCTATCTGTCTATCTGTCTATCTGTCTATCTGTCTATCTGTCTATCTGTCTATCTGTCTATCTGTCTATCTGTCTATCTGTCTATCTGTCTATCTGTCTATCTGTCTATCTGTCTATCTGTCTATCTGTCTATCTGTCTATCTGTCCATCTGTCTATCTGTCTATCTGTCTATCTGTCTATCTGTCTATCTGTCTATCTGTCTATCTGTCTATCTGTCTATCTGTCTATCTGTCTATCTGTCTATCTGTCTATCTGTCTATCTGTCTATCTGTCTATCTGTCTATCTGTCTATCTGTCTATCTGTCTATCTGTCTATCTGTCTATCTGTCTATCTGTCTATCTGTCTATCTGTCTATCTGTCTATCTGTCTATCTGTCTATCTGTCTATCTGTCTATCTGTCTATCTGTCTATCTGTCTATCTGTCTATCTGTCTATCTGTCTATCTGTCTATCTGTCTATCTGTCTATCTGTCTATCTGTCTATCTGTCTATCTGTCTATCTGTCTATCTGTCTATCTGTCTATCTGTCTATCTGTCTATCTGTCTATCTGTCTATCTGTCTATCTGTCTATCTGTCTATCTGTCTATCTGTCTATTTGTCTATCTGTCTTTCTGTCTATCTGTCTATCTGTCTATCTGTCTATCTGTCTATCTGTCTATCTGTCTATCTGTCTATCTGTCTACCTGTCTATCTGTCTATCTGTCTATCTGTCTATCTGTCTATCTGTCTATCTGTCTATCTGTCTATCTGTCTATCTGTCTATCTGTCTATCTGTCTATCTGTCTATCTGTCTATCTGTCTATCTGTCTATCTGTCTATCTGTCTATCCGTCTATCTGTTTATCTGTCTATCTGTCTATCTGTCTATCTGTCTATCTGTCTATCTGTCTATCTGTCTATCTGTCTATCTGTCTATCTGTCTATCTGTCTATCTGTTTATCTGTTTATCTGTCTATCTGTCTATCTGTCTATCTGTCTATCTGTCTATCTGTCTATCTGTCTATCTGTCTATCTGTCTATCTGTCTATCTGTCTATCTGTCTATCTGTCTATCTGTCTATCTGTCTTCAGTCTATCTGTCTATCTGTCTATCTGTCTATCTGTCTATCTGTCTATCTGTCTATCTGTCTATCTGTCTATCTGTCTATCTGTCTATCTGTCTATCTGTCTATCTGTCTATCTGTCTATCTGTCTATCTGTCTATCTGTCTATCTGTCTATCTGTCTATCTGTCTATCTGTCTATCTGTCTATCTGTCTATCTGTCTATCTGTCTATCTGTCTATCTGTCTATCTGTCTATCTGTCTATCTGTCTATCTGTCTATCTGTCTATCTGTCTATCTGTCTATCTGTCTATCTGTCTATCTGTCTATCTGTCTATCTGTCTATCTGTCTATCTGTCTATCTGTCTATCTGTCTATCTGTCTATCTGTCTATCTGTCTATCTGTCTATCTGTCTATCTGTCTAACTGTCTATCTGTCTATCTGTCTATCTTCTATCTGTCTATCTGTCTATCTGTCTATCTGTCTATCTGTCTATCTGTCTATCTGTCTATCTGTCTATCTGTCTATCTGTCTATCTGTCTATCTGTCTATCTGTCTATCTGTCTATCTGTCTATCTGTCTATCTGTCTATCTGTCTATCTGTCTATCTGTCTATCTGTCTATCTGTCTATCTGTCTATCTGTCTATCTGTCTATCTGTCTATCTGTCTATCTGTCTATCTGTCTATCTGTCTATCTGTCTATCTGTCTATCTGTCTATCTGTCTATCTGTATCTGTCTATCTGTCTATCTGTCTATCTGTCTATCTGTCTATCTGTCTATCTGTCTATCTGTCTATCTGTCTATCTGTCTATCTGTCTATCTGTCTATCTGTCTATCTGTCTATCTGTCTATCTGTCTATCTGTCTATCTGTCTATCTGTCTATCTGTCTATCTGTCTATCTGTCTATCTGTCTATCTGTCTATCTGTCTATCTGTCTATCTGTCTATCTGTCTATCTGTCTATCTGTCTATCTGTCTATCTGTCTATCTGTCTATCTGTCTATCTGTCTATCTGTCTATCTGTCTATCTGTCTATCTGTCTATCTGTCTATCTGTCTATCTGTCTATCTGTCTATCTGTCTATCTGTCTATCTGTCTATCTGTCTATCTGTCTATCTGTCTATCTGTCTATCTGTCTATCTGTCTATCTGTCTATCTGTCTATCTGTCTATCTGTCTATCTGTCTATCTGTCTATCTGTCTATCTGTCTATCTGTCTATCTGTCTATCTGTCTATCTGTCTATCTGTCTATCTGTCTATCTGTCTATCTGTCTATCTGTCTATCTGTCTATCTGTCTATCTGTCTATCTGTCTATCTGTCTATCTGTCTATCTGTCTATCTGTCTATCTGTCTATCTGTCTATCTGTCTATCTGTCTATCTGTCTATCTGTCTATCTGTCTATCTGTCTATCTGTCTATCTGTCTATCTGTCTATCTGTCTATCTGTCTATCTGTCTATCTGTCTATCTGTCTATCTGTCTATCTGTCTATCTGTCTATCTGTCTATCTGTCTATCTGTCTATCTGTCTATCTGTCTATCTGTCTATCTGTCTATCTGTCTATCTGTCTATCTGTCTATCTGTCTATCTGTCTATCTGTCTATCTGTCTATCTGTCTATCTGTCTATCTGTCTATCTGTCTATCTGTCTATCTGTCTATCTGTCTATCTGTCTATCTGTCTATCTGTCTATCTGTCTATCTGTCTATCTGTCTATCTGTCTATCTGTCTATCTGTCTATCTGTCTATCTGTCTATCTGTCTATCTGTCTATCTGTCTATCTGTCTATCTGTCTATCTGTCTATCTGTCTATCTGTCTATCTGTCTATCTGTCTATCTGTCTATCTGTCTATCTGTCTATCTGTCTATCTGTCTATCTGTCTATCTGTCTATCTGTCTATCTGTCTATCTGTCTATCTGTCTATCTGTCTATCTGTCTATCTGTCTATCTGTCTATCTGTCTATCTGTCTATCTGTCTATCTGTCTATCTGTCTATCTGTCTATCTGTCTATCTGTCTATCTGTCTATCTGTCTATCTGTCTATCTGTCTATCTGTCTATCTGTCTATCTGTCTATCTGTCTATCTGTCTATCTGTCTATCTGTCTATCTGTCTATCTGTCTATCTGTCTATCTGTCTATCTGTCTATCTGTCTATCTGTCTATCTGTCTATCTGTCTATCTGTCTATCTGTCTATCTGTCTATCTGTCTATCTGTCTATCTGTCTATCTGTCTATCTGTCTATCTGTCTATCTGTCTATCTGTCTATCTGTCTATCTGTCTATCTGTCTATCTGTCTATCTGTCTATCTGTCTATCTGTCTATCTGTCTATCTGTCTATCTGTCTATCTGTCTATCTCTCTATCTGTCTATCTGTCTATCTGTCTATCTGTCTATCTGTCTATCTGTCTATCTGTCTATCTGTCTATCTGTCTATCTGTCTATCTGTCTATCTGTCTATCTGTCTATCTGTCTATCTGTCTATCTGTCTATCTGTCTATCTGTCTATCTGTCTATCTGTCTATCTGTCTATCTGTCTATCTGTCTATCTGTCTATCTGTCTATCTGTCTATCTGTCTATCTGTCTATCTGTCTATCTGTCTATCTGTCTATCTGTCTATCTGTCTATCTGTCTATCTGTCTATCTGTCTATCTGTCTATCTGTCTATCTGTCTATCTGTCTATCTGTCTATCTGTCTATCTGTCTATCTGTCTATCTGTCTATCTGTCTATCTGTCTATCTGTCTATCTGTCTATCTGTCTATCTGTCTATCTGTCTATCTGTCTATCTGTCTATCTGTCTATCTGTCTATCTGTCTATCTGTCTATCTGTCTATCTGTCTATCTGTCTATCTGTCTATCTGTCTATCTGTCTATCTGTCTATCTGTCTATCTGTCTATCTGTCTATCTGTCTATCTGTCTATCTGTCTATCTGTCTATCTGTCTATCTGTCTATCTGTCTATCTGTCTATCTGTCTATCTGTCTATCTGTCTATCTGTCTATCTGTCTATCTGTCTATCTGTCTATCTGTCTATCTGTCTATCTGTCTATCTGTCTATCTGTCTATCTGTCTATCTGTCTATCTGTCTATCTGTCTATCTGTCTATCTGTCTATCTGTCTATCTGTCTATCTGTCTATCTGTCTATCTGTCTATCTGTCTATCTGTCTATCTGTCTATCTGTCTATCTGTCTATCTGTCTATCTGTCTATCTGTCTATCTGTCTATCTGTCTATCTGTCTATCTGTCTATCTGTCTATCTGTCTATCTGTCTATCTGTCTATCTGTCTATCTGTCTATCTGTCTATCTGTCTATCTGTCTATCTGTCTATCTGTCTATCTGTCTATCTGTCTATCTGTCTATCTGTCTATCTGTCTATCTGTCTATCTGTCTATCTGTCTATCTGTCTATCTGTCTATCTGTCTATCTGTCTATCTGTCTATCTGTCTATCTGTCTATCTGTCTATCTGTCTCTATCTGTCTATCTGTCTATCTGTCTATCTGTCTATCTGTCTATCTGTCTATCTGTCTATCTGTCTATCTGTCTATCTGTCTATCTGTCTATCTGTCTATCTGTCTATCTGTCTATCTGTCTATCTGTCTATCTGTCTATCTGTCTATCTGTCTATCTGTCTATCTGTCTATCTGTCTATCTGTCTATCTGTCTATCTGTCTATCTGTCTATCTGTCTATCTGTCTATCTGTCTATCTGTCTATCTGTCTATCTGTCTATCTGTCTATCTGTCTATCTGTCTATCTGTCTATCTGTCTATCTGTCTATCTGTCTATCTGTCTATCTGTCTATCTGTCTATCTGTCTATCTGTCTATCTGTCTATCTGTCTATCTGTCTATCTGTCTATCTGTCTATCTGTCTATCTGTCTATCTGTTTATCTGTCTATCTGTCTATCTGTCTATCTGTCTATCTGTCTATCTGTCTATCTGTCTATCTGTCTATCTCTCTATCTGTCTATCTGTCTA
>NC_092084.1:32468386-32470886 GCF_043229965.1 Drosophila suzukii
TAGACAGATAGACAGATAGACAGATAGACAGATAGACAGATAGACAGATAGACAGACAGATAGACAGATAGACAGATAGACAGATAGACAGATAGACAGATAGACAAATAGACAGATAGACAGATAGACAGATAGACAGATAGACAGATAGACAGATAGACAGATAGACAGATAGACAGATAGACAGATAGACAGATAGACAGATAGACAGATAGACAGATAGACAGATAGACAGATAGACAGATAGACAGATAGACAGGTAGACAGATAGACAGGCAGATAGACAGATAGACAGATTGACAGATTGACAAATAGAAAGATAGACAGATAGACAGATAGACAGATAAACAGATAGACAGATAGACAGACAGATAGACAGATAGACAGATTGACAGATTGACAGATAGACAGATTGACAGATAGACAGATAGACAGATAGACAGATTGACAGATAGACAGATAGACAGATAGACAGATAGGCAGATTGACAGATTGACAGATTGACAGATAGACAGGTAGACAGATAGACAGGCAGATAGACAGGCAGATAGACAGATAGACAGATTGACAGATTGACAAATAGACAGATAGACAGATAGACAGACAGATAGACAGATAGACAGATAGACAGATAGACAGATAGACAGATAGACAGACAGATAGACAGATAGACAGATTGACAGATTGACAGATAGACAGATTGACAGATAGACAGATAGACAGATAGACAGATAGACAGATAGACAGATAGACAGATAGACAGATAGGCAGATTGACAGATTGACAGATTGACAGATAGACAGATAGACAGATAGACAGATAGACAGATAGACAGATAGACAGATAGACAGATAGACAGATAGACAGATAGACAGATAGACAGATAGGCAGATTGACAGATTGACAGATTGACAGATTGACAGATAGACAGATAGACAGATAGACAGATAGACAGATAGACAGACAGATAGACAGATAGACAGATAGACAGATAGACAGATAGACAGATAGACAGATAGACAGATAGACAGATAGACAGATAGACAGATAGACAGATAGACAGATAGACAGATAGACAGATAGACAGATAGACAGATAGACAGATAGACAGATAGACAGACAGATAGACAGATAGATAGACAGATAGACAGATATACAGATAGACAGATAGACAGATGGACAGATAGACAGATAGACAGATATACAGATAGACAGATAGACAGATAGACAAATAGACAGATAGACAGATAGACAGATAGACAGATAGACAGATAGACAGATAGACAGATAGACAGATAGACAGATAGACAGATAGACAGATAGACAGATAGACAGATAGACAGATAGGCAGATAGACAGATAGACAGATAGACAGATAGACAGATAGACAGGTAGACAGATAGACAGGCAGATAGACAGATAGACAGTTTGACAGATTGACAAATAGACAGATAGACAGATAGACAGACAGATAGACAGATAGACAGACAGATAGACAGATTGACAGATTGACAGATAGACAGATTGACAGATAGACAGATAGACAGATAGACAGATTGACAGATAGACAGATAGACAGATAGGCAGATTGACAGATTGACAGATTGACAGATAGACAGATAGACAGATAGACAGATAGACAGATAGACAGATAGACAGATAGACAGATAGGCAGATTGACAGATTGACAGATTGACAGATTGACAGATAGACAGATAGACAGATAGACAGATAGACAGATAGACAGACAGATAGACAGATAGACAGATAGACAGATAGACAGATAGACAGATAGACAGATAGACAGATAGACAGATAGACAGATAGACAGATAGACAGATAGACAGATAGACAGATAGACAGATAGACAGATAGACAGATAGACCGATAGTCAGATAGACAGATAGACAGACAGATAGACAGAGAGATAGACAGATAGACAGATATACAGATAGACAGATGGACAGATAGACAGATAGACAGATAGACAGATAGACAGATAGACAGATAGACAGATAGACAGATAGACAGATAGACAGATAGACAGATAAACAGATAGACAGATAGACAGATAGACAGATAGACAGAAAAAGAGATAGACAGATAGATAGATAGATAGATAGATTGACAGATTGACAGATTGACAGATTGACAGATTGACAGATTGACAGATAGACAGATTGACAGATTGACAGATTGACAGATAGACAGATAGACAGATAGACAGATAGACAGAAAGACAGATAGACAGACAGATAGACAGATAGACAGATAGACAAAAAGACAGATAGACAGATAGACAGATAGTCAGATAGACAGATAGACAGACAGATAGACAGATAGATAGACAGATAGACAGATATACAGATAGACAGATAGACAGATGGACAGATAGACAGATAGACAGATATACAGATATACAGATAGACAGATAGACAGATAGACAGATAGACAGATAGACAGATAGACAGATAGACAGATAGACAGATAGACAGATAGA
>NC_092084.1:32493386-32548386 GCF_043229965.1 Drosophila suzukii
CAGATAGACAGATAGACAGATAGACAGATAGAAATATAGACAGATAGACAGATAGACAGATAGACAGATAGACAGATAGACAGATAGACAGATAGACAGATAGACAGATAGAAATATAGACAGATAGACAGATAGACAGATAGACATATAGACAGATAGGCAGATAGACAGATTCACAGATAGACAGATAGATATATAGGTAGATAGATAGACAGATAGACAGATAGACAGATTGACAGATTGACAGATTGACAGATTGACTGATTGACAGATAGACAGATAGACAGATAGACAGATAGACAGATAGACAGATAGACAGATAGACAGATAGACAGATAGACAGATAGACAGATAGACAGATAGACAGATAGACAGATAGATATATAGATAGATAGATATATAGATAGATAGATTGACAGATTGTCAGATTGACAGGTTGACAGATTGACAGATAGACAGATAGACAGATAGACAGATAGACAGATAGACAGATAGACAGATAGACAGATAGACAGATAGACAGATAGACAGATAGACAGATATACAGATATACAGATAGACAGATAGACAGATGGACAGATAGACAGATGGACAGATAGACAGATAGACAGATAGACAGATAGACAGATAGACAGATAGACAGATAGACAGATAGACAGATAGACAGATAGACAGATAGACAGATAGACAGATGGACAGATGGACAGATAGACAGATAGACAGATAGACAGATAGACAGATAGACAGATAGACAGATAGACAGATAGACAGATAGACAGATAGACAGATAGACAGATAGACAGATAGACAGATAGACAGATAGACAGATAGACAGATAGACAGATAGACAGATAGACAAGTAGACAAATAGACAGATAGACAGATAGACAGATAGACAGATAGACAGATAGACAGATAGACAGATAGTCAGATAGACAGATAGACAGATAGACAGATAGACAGATAGACAGATAGACAGATAGACAGATAGACAGATAGACAGATAGACAGATAGACAGATAGACAGATAGACAGATAGGCAGATAGACAGATAGACAGATAGACAGATAGACAGATAGACAGATAGACAGATAGACAGATAGACAGATAGACAGATAGACAGATAGACAGATAGACATATAGACAGATAGACAGATAGACAGATAGACAGATAGACAGATAGACAGATAGACAGATAGACAGATAGACAGATAGACAGATAGACAGATAGACAGATAGACAGATAGACAGATAGACAGATAGACAGATAGACAGATAGACAGATAGATATATAGATAGATAGGTAGACAGATAGACAGATTAACAGATTGACAGATAGACAGATAGACAGATAGACAGATAGACAGATAGACAGATAGACAGATAGACAAACAGACAAATAGACAGATAGACAGATAGACAGATAGACAGATAGACAGATAGACAAATAGACAGATAGACAGATAGACAGATAGACAGATAGACAGATAGACAGATGGACAGATAGACAGATAGACAGATAGACAGATAGACAGATAGACAGATAGACAGAAAGACAGATAGACAGATAGACAGATAGACAGATAGACAGATAGACAGATAAACAAAAAGACAAATAGACAGATAGACAGATAGACAGATAGACAGATAGACAGATAGACAGATAGACAGATAGACAGATAGACAGATAGACAGATAGACAGATAGACAGATAGACAGATAGACAGATAGACAGATCGACAGATAGACAGATAGATATATAGATAGATAGATATAAAGATAGATAGATTGACAGATTGTCAGATTGTCAGATTGACAGATTGACAGATTGACAGATAGACAGATAGACAGATAGACAGATAGACAGATAGACAGATAGACAGATAGACAGATAGACAGATAGACATATAGACAGATAGACAGATAGACAGATAGACAGATAGACAGATAGACAGATAGACAGATAGACAGATAGACAGATAGACAGATAGACAGATAGACAGATAGACAAATAGACAGATAGACAGATAGACAGATAGACAGATAGACAGATAGACAGATAGACAGATGGACAGATAGACAGATAGACAGATAGACAGATAGACAGATAGACAGTTAGACAGATAGACAGATAGACAGATAGACAGATAGACAGATAGACAAATAGACAAATAGACAGATAGACAGATAGACAGATAGACAGATAGACAGATAGACAGATAGACAGATAGACAGATATTCAGATAGACAGATAGACAGATAGACAGATAGACAGATAGACAGATAGACAGATAGACAGATAGACAGATAGACAGATAGATATATAGATATATAGATAGATAGATAAATAGATTGACAGATTGACAGATTGACAGATTGACAGATTGTCAGATTGACAGATTGACAGATAGACAGATAGACAGATAGACAGGGAGACAGATAGACAGATAGACAGATAGACAGATAGACAGATAGATATATAGATAGATAGATAGACAGATAGACAGATTAACAGATAGACAGATAGACAGATAGACAGATAGACAGATAGACAGATAGACAGATAGACAAATAGACAAATAGACAGATAGACAGATAGACAGATAGACAGATAGAAAGATAGACAGATAGACAGATAGACAAATAGACAGATAGACAGATAGACAGATAGACAGATAGACAGATAGACAGATGGACAGATAGACAGATAGACAGATAGACAGATAGACAGATAGACAGATAGACAGATAGACAGATAGACAAATAGACAGATAGACAGATAGACAGATAGACAGATAGACAGATAGACAGATAGACAGATAGACAGATAGACAGATAGACAGATAGACAGATAGACAGATAGACAGATAGACAGATAGACAGATAGACAGATAGACAGATAGACAGATAGACAGATAGACAGATAGACAGATAGACAGATAGACACATAGACAGATAGACAGATAGACAGATAGATATATAGATAGATAGATATATAGATAGATAGATTGACAGATTGTCAGATTGACAGATTGACAGATTGACAGATAGACAGATAGACAGATAGACAGATAGACAAATAGACAGATAGACAGATAGACAGATAGACAGATAGACAGATAGACAGATAGACAGATAGACAGATAGACAGATATTCAGATAGACAGATAGACAGATAGACAGATAGACAGATAGACAGATAGACAGATAGACAGATAGTCAGATAGACAGATAGACAGATAGACAGATAGACAGATAGACAGATAGACAGATAGACAGATAGACAGATAGACAGATAGACAGATAGACAGATAGACAGATAGTCAGATAGACAGATAGACAGATAGACAGATGGACAGATAGACAGATAGACAGATAGACAGATAGACAGATAGACAGATAGACAGATAGACAGATAGACAGATAGACAGATAGACAGATAGACAGATAGACAGATAGACAGATAGACAGATAGACAGATAGACAGATAGACAGATAGACAGATAGACAGATAGACAGATAGACAGATATTCAGATAGACAGATAGACAGATAGACAGATAGACAGATAGACAGATAGACAGATAGTCAGATAGACAGATAGACAGATAGACAGATAGACAGATAGACAGATAGACAGATAGACAGAGAGACAGATAGACAGATAGACAGATAGACAGATAGACAGATAGACAGATAGACAGATAGACAGATAGGCAGATAGACAGATAGACAGATAGACAGATAGACAGATAGACAGATAGACAGATAGACAGATAGACATATAGACAGATAGACAGATAGACAGATAGACAGATAGACAGATAGACAGATAGACAGATAGACAGATAGAAAGATAGACAGATAGACAGATAGACAAATAGACAGATAGACAGATAGACAGATAGACAGATAGACAGATAGACAGATGGACAGATAGACAGATAGACAGATAGACAGATAGACAGATAGACAGATAGACAGATAGACAGATAGACAAATAGACAGATAGACAGATAGACAGATAGACAGATAGACAGATAGACAGATAGACAGATAGACAGATAGACAGATAGACAGATAGACAGATAGACAGATAGACAGATAGACAGATAGACAGATAGACAGATAGACAGATAGACAGATAGACAGATAGACAGATAGACACATAGACAGATAGACAGATAGACAGATAGATATATAGATAGATAGATATATAGATAGATAGATTGACAGATTGTCAGATTGACAGATTGACAGATTGACAGATAGACAGATAGACAGATAGACAAATAGACAGATAGACAGATAGACAGATAGACAGATAGACAGATAGACAGATAGACAGATAGACAGATAGACAGATAGACAGATAGACAGATAGACAGATATTCAGATAGACAGATAGACAGATAGACAGATAGACAGATAGACAGATAGACAGATAGACAGATAGTCAGATAGACAGATAGACAGATAGACAGATAGACAGATAGACAGATAGACAGATAGACAGATAGACAGATAGACAGATAGACAGATAGACAGATAGACAGATAGACAGATAGTCAGATAGACAGATAGACAGATAGACAGATGGACAGATAGACAGATAGACAGATAGACAGATAGACAGATAGACAGATAGACAGATAGACAGATAGACAGATAGACAGATAGACAGATAGACAGATAGACAGATAGACAGATAGACAGATAGACAGATAGACAGATAGACAGATAGACAGATATTCAGATAGACAGATAGACAGATAGACAGATAGACAGATAGACAGATAGACAGATAGACAGATAGTCAGATAGACAGATAGACAGATAGACAGATAGACAGATAGACAGATAGACAGATAGACAGAGAGACAGATAGACAGATAGACAGATAGACAGATAGACAGATAGACAGATAGACAGATAGACAGATAGACAGATAGGCAGATAGACAGATAGACAGATAGACAGATAGACAGATAGACAGATAGACAGATAGACAGATAGACATATAGACAGATAGACAGATAGACAGATAGACAGATAGACAGATAGACAGATAGACAGATAGACAGATAGAAAGATAGACAGATAGACAGATAGACAAATAGACAGATAGACAGATCGACAGATAGACAGATAGACAGATAGACAGATGGACAGATAGACAGATAGACAGATAGACAGATAGACAGATAGACAGATAGACAGATAGACAAATAGACAGATAGACAGATAGACAGATAGACAGATAGACAGATAGACAGATAGACAGATAGACAGATAGACAGATAGACAGATAGACAGATAGACAGATAGACAGATAGACAGATAGACAGATAGACTGATAGACAGATAGACAGATAGACAGATAGACAGATAGACAGATAGACAGATAGACACATAGACAGATAGACAGATAGACAGATAGATATATAGATAGATAGATATATAGATAGATAGATTGACAGATTGTCAGATTGACAGATTGACAGATTGACAGATAGACAGATAGACAGATAGACAAATAGACAGATAGACAGATAGACAGATAGACAGATAGACAGATAGACAGATGGACAGATAGACAGATAGACAGATAGACAGATAGACAGATAGACAGATAGACAAATAGACAAATAGACAAATAGACAGATAGACAGATAGACAGATAGACCGATAGACAGATAGACAGATAGACAGATAGACAGATAGACAGATAGACAGATAGACAGATAGACAGATATTCAGATAGACAGATAGACAGATAGACAGATAGACAGATAGACAGATAGACAGATAGACAGATAGTCAGATAGACAGATAGACAGATAGACAGATAGACAGATAGACAGATAGACAGATAGACAGAGAGACAGATAGACAGATAGACAGATAGACAGATAGACAGATAGACAGATAGACAGATAGACAGATAGGCAGATAGACAGATAGACAGATAGACAGATAGACAGATAGACAGATAGACAGATAGACAGATAGACAGATAGACATATAGACAGATAGACAGATAGACAGATAGACAGATAGACAGATAGACAGATAGACAGATAGACAGATAGACAGAAAGACAGATAGACAGATAGACAGATAGACAGATAGACAGATAGACAGATAGACAGATAGACAGATAGACAGATAGACAGATAGACAGATAGATATATAGATAGATAGATAGACAGTTAGACAGATTAACAGATTGACAGATAGACAGATAGACAGATAGACAGATAGACAGATAGACAGATAGACAGATAGACAGATAGACAGATAGACAAATAGACAAATAGACAGATAGACAGATAGACAGATAGACAGATAGACAGATAGACAGATAGACAAATAGACAGATAGACAGATAGACAGATAGACAGATAGACAGATAGACAGATGGACAGATAGACAGATAGACAGATAGACAGATAGACAGATAGACAGATAGACAGATAGACAGATAGACAGATAGACAGATAGACAGATAGACAGATAGACAGATAGACAGATAGACAGATAGACAGATAGACAGATAGACAGATAGACAGATAGACAGATAGACAGATAGACAGATAGACAGATAGACAGATAGACAGATAGACAGATAGACAAATAGACAGATAGACAGATAGACAGATAGACAGATAGACAGATAGGCAGATAGACAGATAGACAGATAGACAGATAGACAGATAGACAGATAGACAGATAGACAGATAGACAGATAGACAGATAGACATATAGACAGATAGACAGATAGACAGATAGACAGATAGACAGATAGACAGATAGACAGATAGACAGATAGACAGAAAGACAGATAGACAGATAGACAGATAGACAGATAGACAGATAGACAGATAGACAGATAGACAGATAGACAGATAGACAGATAGACAGATAGACAGATAGACAGATAGATATATAGATAGATAGATAGACAGATAGACAGATTAACAGATTGACAGATAGACAGATAGACAGATAGACAGATAGACAGATAGACAGATAGACAGATAGACAAATAGACAAATAGACAGATAGACAGATAGACAGATAGACAGATAGACAGATAGACAGATAGACAAATAGACAGATAGACAGATAGACAGATAGACAGATAGACAGATGGACAGATAGACAGATAGACAGATAGACAGATAGACAGAAAGACAGATAGACAGATAGACAGATAGACAGATAGACAGATAGACAGATAGACAGATAGACAGATAGACAGATAGACAGATAAACAAATAGACAAATAGACAGATAGACAGATAGACAGATAGACAGATAGACAGATAGACAGATAGACAGATAGACAGATAGACAGATAGACAGATAGACAGATAGACAGATAGACAGATAGACAGATAGACAGATAGACAGATAGACAGATAGACAGATAGACAGATAGACAGATAGACAGATAGACAGATAGACAGATAGACAGATAGACAGATAGACAGATAGACAGATAGACAGATAGACAGATAGACAGATAGACAGATAGACAGATAGACAGATAGACATATAGACAGATAGACAGATAGACAGATAGACAGATAGATATATAGATAGATAGATATATAGATAGATAGATTGACAGATTGTCAGATTGACAGATTGACAGATTGACAGATAGACAGATAGACAGATAGACAGATAGACAGATAGACAGATAGACAGATAGACAGATAGACAGATAGACAGATAGACAAATAGACAGATAGACAGATAGACAGATAGACAGATAGACAGATAGACAGATGGACAGATAGACAGATAGACAGATAGACAGATAGACAGATAGACAGTTAGACAGATAGACAGATAGACAGATAGACAGATAGACAGATAGACAGATAGACAGATAGACAGATAGACAGATAGACAAATAGACAAATAGACAGATAGACAGATAGACAGATAGACAGATAGATAGATAGACAGATAGACAGATAGACAGATAGACAGATAGACAGATAGACAGATATTCAGATAGACAGATAGACAGATAGACAGATAGACAGATAGACAGATAGACAGATAGACAGATAGACAGATAGACAGATAGACAGATAGACAGATAGATATATAGATAGATAGATAGATAGATAAATAGATTGACAGATTGACAGATTGTCAGATTGACAGATTGACAGATTGACAGATAGACAGATAGACAGATAGACAGATAGACAGATAGACAGATAGACAGATAGACAGATAGACAGATACATATATAGATAGATAGATAGACAGATAGACAGATTAACAGATAGACAGATAGACAGATAGACAGATAGACAGATAGACAAATAGACAGATAGACAGATAGACAGATAGACAGATAGACAGATAGACAGATAGACAAATAGACAGATAGACAGATAGACAGATAGACAGATAGACAGATAGACAGATAGACAGATGGAC
Organism: Drosophila suzukii; assembly: GCF_043229965.1. Classification (NCBI taxonomy): domain Eukaryota; kingdom Metazoa; phylum Arthropoda; class Insecta; order Diptera; family Drosophilidae; genus Drosophila; species Drosophila suzukii. The sequence continues at coordinate 32,501,852 of NC_092084.1, forward strand.
AGATAGACAGATAGACAGATAGACAGATAGACAGATAGACAGATAGACAGATAGACAGATAGACAGATAGACAGATAGACAAATAGACAAATAGACAGATAGACAGATAGACAGATAGACAGATAGACAGATAGACAGATAGACAGATAGACAGATAGACAGATAGACAGATAGACAGATAGACAGATAGACAGATAGACAGATAGACAGATAGACAGATAGACAGATAGACAGATAGACAGATAGACACATAGACAGATAGACAGAGAGACAGATAGATATATAGATAGATAGATATATAGATAGATAGATTGACAGATTGTCAGATTGACAGATTGACAGATTGACAGATAGACAGATAGACAGATAGACAGATAGACAGATAGACAGATAGACAGATAGACAGATAGACAGATAGACAGATAGACAGATAGACAGATAGACAGATAGACAGATAGACAGATAGACAAATAGACAGATAGACAGATAGACAGATAGACAGATAGACAGATAGACAGATGGACAGATAGACAGATAGACAGATAGACAGATAGACAGATAGACAGATAGACAGATAGACAGATAGACAGATAGACAGATAGACAGATAGACAGATAGACAGATAGACAGATAGACAGATAGACAGATAGACAGATAGACAGATAGACAGATAGACAAATAGACAAATAGACAGATAGACAGATAGACACATAGACAGATAGACCGATAGACAGATAGACAGATAGACAGATAGACAGATAGACAGATAGACAGATATTCAGATAGACAGATAGACAGATAAACAGATAGACAGATAGACAGATAGACAGATAGACAGATAGACAGATAGACAGATAGACAGATAGGCAGATAGACAGATAGACAGATAGACAGATAGACAGATAGACAGATAGACAGATAGACAGATAGACAGATAGACATATAGACAGATAGACAGATAGACAGATAGACAGATAGACAGATAGACAGATAGACAGATAGACAGATAGACAGATAGACAGATAGACAGATAGACAGATAGACAGATAGACAGATAGACAGATAGACAGATAGACAGATAGACAGATAGACAGATAGACAGATAGACAGATAGACAGATAGACAGATAGACAGATAGACAGATAGACAGATAGACAGATAGACAGATAGACAGATAGACAGATAGACAGATAGACAGATAGACAGATAGACAGATAGATATATAGATAGATAGATAAATATATAGATAGATTGACAGACTGACATATTGACAGATTGACAGATTGTCAGATTGACAGATTGACAGATTGACAGATTGACAGATAGACAGATAGACAGATAGACAGATAGACAGATAGACAAATAGACAAATAGACAGATAGACAGATAGACAGATAGACAGATAGACAGATAGACAGATAGACAGATAGACAGATAGACAGATAGACAGATAGACAGATAGTCAGATAGACAGATAGACAGATAGACAGATAGACAGATAGACAGATAGACAGATAGACAGATAGACAGATAGACAGATAGACAGATAGACAGATAGACAGATAGACAGATAGACAGATAGACAGATAGACAGATAGACAGATAGACAGATAGACAGATAGACAGATAGACAGATAGGCAGATAGACAGATAGACAGATAGACAGATAGACAGATAGACAGATAGACAGATAGACAGATAGACAGATAGACAGATAGACAGATAGACAGATAGACAGATAGACAGATAGACAGATAGACAGATAGACAGATAGACAGATAGACAGATAGACAGATAGACAGATAGACAGATAGACAGATAGACAGATAGACAGATAGACAGATAGATATATAGATAGATAGATAGACAGATAGACAGATTAACAGATTGACAGATAGACAGATAGACAGATAGATATATAGATAGATAGATTGACAGATTGACAGATTGACAGATTGACAGATTGACAGATTGACATATTGACAGATAGACAGATAGACAGATAGAGAGATAGAGAGATAGACAGATAGACAGATAGACAGATAGACAGATAGACAGATAGACAGATAGACAGATAGACAGATAGACAGATAGGCAGATAGACAGATACACAGATAGACAGATAGATATATAGGTAGATAGATAGACAGATAGACAGATAGACAGATAGACAGATAGACAGATAGACAGATAGACAGATAGACAGATAGACAGATAGACAGATAGACAGATTAACAGATTGACAGATAGACAGATAGACAGATAGACAGATAGACAGATAGACAGGTAGACAGATAGACAGATAGACAGAAAGACAGATAGACAGATAGACAGATAGACAGATAGACAGATAGACAGATAGACAGATAGAGAGATAGACAGATAGACAGATAGACAGATAGACAGATAGACAGATAGACAGATAGACAGATAGACAGATAGACAGATAGACAGATAGACAGATAGACAGATAGACAGATAGACAGATAGACAGATAGACAGATAGATATATAGATAGATAGATATATAGATAGATAGATTGACAGATTGACAGATTGTCAGATTGACAGATTGACAGATTGACAGATAGACAGATAGACAGATAGACAGATAGACAGATAGACAGATAGACAGATAGACAGATAGACAGATAGACAGATAGACAGATAGACAGATAGACAGATAGACAGATAGACAGATAGACAGATAGACAGATAGACAGATAGACAGATAGACAGATAGACAGATAGACAGATAGACAGATAGACAGATAGACAGATAGACAGATAGATATATAGATAGATAGATATATAGATATATAGATTGACAGATTGTCAGATTGACAAATTGACAGATAGACAGATAGACAGATAGACAGATAGACAGATAGACAGATAGACAAATAGACAAATAGACAAATAGACAGATAGACAGATAGACAGATAGACAGATAGACAGATGGACAGATAGACAGATAGACAGATAGACAGATAGACAGATAGACAGATAGACAGATAGACAGATAGACAGATAGACAGATAGACAGATAGACAGATAGACAGATAGACAGATAGACAGATATTCAGATAGACAGATAGACAGATAGACAGATAGACAGATAGACAGATAGACAGATAGGCAGATAGACAGATAGACAGATAGACAGATAGACAGATAGACAGATAGACAGATAGACAGATAGACAGATAGACAGATAGACAGATAGACAGATAGACAGATAGACAGATAGACAGATAGACAGATAGACAGATAGACAGATAGACAGATAGACAGATAGACAGATAGACAGATAGACAGATAGACAGATAGACAGATAGACAGATAGACAGATAGACAGATAGACAAATAGACAAATAGACAAATAGACAGATAGACAGATAGACAGATAGACAGATAGACAGATAGACAGATAGACAGATAGACAGATAGACAGATTAACAAATAGACAGATAGACAGATAGACAGATAGACAGATAGACAGATAGACAGATGGACAGATAGACAGTTAGACAGATAGACAGATAGACAGATAGACAGATAGACAGATAGACAGATAGACAGATAGACAGATAGACAGATAGACAGATAGACAGATAGACAGATAGACAGATAGACAGATAGACAGATAGACAGATAGATATATAGATAGATAGATAGACAGATAGACAGATTAACAGATAGACAGATAGACAGATAGACAGATAGACAGATAGACAGATAGACAGATAGACAGATAGACAAATAGACAGATAGACAGATAGACAGATAGACAGATAGACAGATAGACAGATAGACAAATAGACAGATAGACAGATAGACAGATAGACAGATAGACAGATAGACAGATAGACAGATGGACAGATAGACAGATAGACAGATAGACAGATAGACAGATAGACAGATAGACAGATAGACAGATAGACAGATAGACAAATAGACAAATAGACAGATAGACAGATAGACAGATAGACAGATAGACAGATAGACAGATAGACAGATAGACAGATAGACAGATAGACAGATAGACAGATAGACAGATAGACAGATAGACAGATAGACAGATAGACAGATAGACAGATAGACAGATAGACAGATAGACACATAGACAAATAGACAGATAGACAGATAGATATATAGATAGATAGATATATAGATAGATAGATTGACAGATTGTCAGATTGACAGATTGACAGATTGACAGATAGACAGATAGACAGATAGACAGATAGACAGATAGACAGATAGACAGATAGACAGATAGACAGATAGACAGATAGACAGATAGACAGATAGACAGATAGACAGATAGACAGATAGACAGATAGACAGATAGACAGATAGACAGATAGACAGATAGACAAATAGACAGATAGACAGATAGACAGATAGACAGATAGACAGATAGACAGATGGACAGATAGACAGATAGACAGATAGACAGATAGACAGATAGACAGATAGACAGATAGACAGATAGACAGATAGACAGATAGACAGATAGACAGATAGACAGATAGACAGATAGACAGATAGACAGATAGACAAATAGACAAATAGACAGATAGACAGATAGACAGATAGACCGATAGACAGATAGACAGATAGACAGATAGACAGATAGACAGATAGACAGATAGACAGATAGACAGATAGACAGATATTCAGATAGACAGATAGACAGATAAACAGATAGACAGATAGACAGATAGACAGATAGACAGATAGACAGATAGACAGATAGGCAGATAGACAGATAGACAGATAGACAGATAGACAGATAGACAGATAGACAGATAGACAGATAGACAGATAGACAGATAGACAGATAGACAGATAGACAGATAGACAGATAGACAGATAGACAGATAGACAGATAGACAGATAGACAGATAGACAGATAGACAGATAGACAGATAGACAGATAGACAGATAGACAGATAGACAGATAGACAGATAGACAGATAGACAGATAGACAGATAGACAGATAGACAGATAGACAGATAGACAGATAGATATATAGATAGATAGATAAATATATAGATAGATTGACAGACTGACATATTGACAGATTGACAGATTGTCAGATTGACAGATTGACAGATTGACAGATTGACAGATAGACAGATAGACAGATAGACAGATAGACAGATAGACAGATAGACAGATAGACAAATAGACAAATAGACAGATAGACAGATAGACAGATAGACAGATAGACAGATAGACAGATAGACAGATAGACAGATAGACAGATAGTCAGATAGACAGATAGACAGATAGACAGATAGACAGATAGACAGATAGACAGATAGACAGATAGACAGATAGACAGATAGACAGATAGACAGATAGACAGATAGACAGATAGACAGATAGACAGATAGACAGATAGACAGATAGACAGATAGACAGATAGGCAGATAGACAGATAGACAGATAGACAGATAGACAGATAGACAGATAGACAGATAGGCAGATAGACAGATAGACAGATAGACAGATAGACAGATAGACAGATAGACAGATAGACAGATAGACAGATAGACAGATAGACAGATAGACAGATAGACAGATAGACAGATAGACAGATAGACAGATAGACAGATAGACAGATAGACAGATAGACAGATAGATATATAGATAGATAGATAGACAGATAGACAGATAGACAGATTAACAGATTGACAGATAGACAGATAGACAGATAGATATATAGATAGATAGATTGACAGATTGACAGATTGACAGATTGACAGATTGACAGATTGACATATTGACAGATAGACAGATAGACAGATAGAGAGATAGAGAGATAGACAGATAGACAGATAGACAGATAGACAGATAGACAGATAGACAGATAGACAGATAGACAGATAGGCAGATAGACAGATACACAGATAGACAGATAGATATATAGGTAGATAGATAGACAGATAGACAGATAGACAGATAGACAGATTGACAGATTGACAGATTGACAGATAAATAGATAGACAGATAGACAGATAGACAGATAGACAGATAGACAGATAGACAGATAGACAGATAGACAGATAGACAGATAGACAGATAGACAGATTAACAGATTGACAGATAGACAGATAGACAGATAGACAGATAGACAGATAGACAGATAGACAGATAGACAGAAAGACAGATAGACAGATAGACAGATAGACAGATAGACAGATAGACAGATAGACAGATAGACAGATAGACAGATAGAGAGATAGACAGATAGACAGATAGACAGATAGACAGATAGACAGATAGACAGATAGACAGATAGACAGATAGACAGATAGACAGATAGACAGATAGACAGATAGACAGATAGACAGATAGACAGATAGACAGATAGACAGATAGATATATAGATAGATAGATATATAGATAGATAGATTGACAGATTGACAGATTGTCAGATTGACAGATTGACAGATTGACAGATAGACAGATAGACAGATAGACAGATAGACAGATAGACAGATAGACAGATAGACAGATAGACAGATAGACAGATAGACAGATAGACAGATAGACAGATAGACAGATAGACAGATAGACAGATAGACAGATAGACAGATAGACAGATAGACAGATAGACAGATAGACAGATAGACAGATAGACAGATAGACAGATAGACAGATAGACAGATAGACAGATAGACAGATAGACAGATAGACAGATAGACAGATAGACAGATAGACAGATAGACAGATAGATATATAGATAGATAGATATATAGATATATAGATTGACAGATTGTCAGATTGACAAATTGACAGATAGACAGATAGACAGATAGACAGATAGACAGATAGACAGATAGACAGATAGACAAATAGACAAATAGACAGATAGACAGATAGACAGATAGACAGATAGACAGATAGACAGATGGACAGATAGACAGATAGACAGATAGACAGATAGACAGATAGACAGATAGACAGATAGACAGATAGACAGATAGACAGATAGACAGATAGACAGATAGACAGATAGACAGATAGACAGATAGACAGATAGACAGATAGACAGATAGACAGATATTCAGATAGACAGATAGACAGATAGACAGATAGACAGATAGACAGATAGGCAGATAGACAGATAGACAGATAGACAGATAGACAGATAGACAGATAGACAGATAGACAGATAGACAGATAGACAGATAGACAGATAGACAGATAGACAGATAGACAGATAGACAGATTAACAAATAGACAGATAGACAGATAGACAGATAGACAGATAGACAGATGGACAGATAGACAGTTAGACAGATAGACAGATAGACAGATAGACAGATAGACAGATAGACAGATAGACAGATAGACAGATAGACAGATAGACAGATAGACAGATAGACAGATAGACAGATAGACAGATAGACAGATAGACAGATAGACAGATAGACAGATAGACAGATAGACAGATAGACAGATAGACAGATAGATATATAGATAGATAGATAGACAGATAGACAGATTAACAGATAGACAGATAGACAGATAGACAGATAGACAAATAGACAGATAGACAGATAGACAGATAGACAGATAGACAGATAGACAGATAGACAGATAGACAGATAGACAGATAGACAAATAGACAGATAGACAGATAGACAGATAGACAGATAGACAGATAGACAGATAGACAGATAGACAGATGGACAGATAGACAGATAGACAGATAGACAGATAGACAGATAGACAGATAGACAGATAGACAGATAGACAAATAGACAAATAGACAGATAGACAGATAGACAGATAGACAGATAGACAGATAGACAGATAGACAGATAGACAGATAGACAGATAGACAGATAGACAGATAGACAGATAGACAGATAGACAGATAGACAGATAGACAGATAGACAGATAGACAGATAGACAGATAGACACATAGACAGATAGACAGATAGACAGATAGATATATAGATAGATAGATATATAGATAGATAGATTGACAGATTGTCAGATTGACAGATTGACAGATTGACAGATAGACAGATAGACAGATAGACAGATAGACAGATAGACAGATAGACAGATAGACAGATAGACAGATAGACAGATAGACAGATAGACAGATAGACAGATAGACAGATAGACAGATAGACAGATAGACAGATAGACAGATAGACAGATAGACAGATAGACAGATAGACAGATAGACAAATAGACAGATAGACAGATAGACAGATAGACAGATAGACAGATAGACAGATGGACAGATAGACAGATAGACAGATAGACAGATAGACAGATAGACAGATAGACAGATAGACAGATAGACAGATAGACAGATAGACAGATAGACAGATAGACAGATAGACAGATAGACAGATAGACAGATAGACAGATAGACAAATAGACAAATAGACAGATAGACAGATAGACAGATAGACCGATAGACAGATAGACAGATAGACAGATAGACAGATAGACAGATAGACAGATAGACAGATAGACAGATAGACAGATAGACAGATATTCAGATAGACAGATAGACAGATAAACAGATAGACAGATAGACAGATAGACAGATAGACAGATAGACAGATAGACAGATAGACAGATAGGCAGATAGACAGATAGACAGATAGACAGATAGACAGATAGACAGATAGACAGATAGACAGATAGACAGATAGACAGATAGACAGATAGACAGATAGACAGATAGACAGATAGACAGATAGACAGATAGACAGATAGACAGATAGACAGATAGACAGATAGACAGATAGACAGATAGACAGATAGACAGATAGACAGATAGACAGATAGACAGATAGACAGATAGACAGATAGACAGATAGACAGATAGACAGATAGACAGATAGACAGATAGACAGATAGACAGATAGACAGATAGACAGATAGACAGATAGACAGATAGACAGATAGACAGATAGACAGATAGATATATAGATAGATAGATAAATATATAGATAGATTGACAGACTGACATATTGACAGATTGACAGATTGTCAGATTGACAGATTGACAGATTGACAGATTGACAGATAGACAGATAGACAGATAGACAGATAGACAGATAGACAGATAGACAAATAGACAAATAGACAGATAGACAGATAGACAGATAGACAGATAGACAGATAGACAGATAGACAGATAGACAGATAGACAGATAGACAGATAGTCAGATAGACAGATAGACAGATAGACAGATAGACAGATAGACAGATAGACAGATAGACAGATAGACAGATAGACAGATAGACAGATAGACAGATAGACAGATAGACAGATAGACAGATAGACAGATAGACAGATAGACAGATAGACAGATAGACAGATAGACAGATAGACAGATAGACAGATAGACAGATAGACAGATAGGCAGATAGACAGATAGACAGATAGACAGATAGACAGATAGACAGATAGACAGATAGACAGATAGACAGATAGACAGATAGACAGATAGACAGATAGACAGATAGACAGATAGACAGATAGACAGATAGACAGATAGACAGATAGACAGATAGACAGATAGACAGATAGACAGATAGACAGATAGACAGATAGACAGATAGACAGATAGACAGATAGACAGATAGACAGATAGATATATAGATAGATAGATAGACAGATAGACAGATTAACAGATTGACAGATAGACAGATAGACAGATAGATATATAGATAGATAGATTGACAGATTGACAGATTGACAGATTGACAGATTGACAGATTGACATATTGACAGATAGACAGATAGACAGATAGAGAGATAGAGAGATAGACAGATAGACAGATAGACAGATAGACAGATAGACAGATAGGCAGATAGACAGATACACAGATAGACAGATAGATATATAGGTAGATAGATAGACAGATAGACAGATAGACAGATAGACAGATTGACAGATTGACAGATTGACAGATAAACAGATAGACAGATAGACAGATAGACAGATAGACAGATAGACAGATAGACAGATAGACAGATAGACAGATAGACAGATAGACAGATAGACAGATAGACAGATTAACAGATTGACAGATAGACAGATAGACAGATAGACAGATAGACAGATAGACAGATAGACAGATAGACAGATAGACAGAAAGACAGATAGACAGATAGACAGATAGACAGATAGCAGATAGACAGATAGACAGATAGACAGATAGACAGATAGACAGATAGACAGATAGACAGATAGACAAATAGACAAATAGACAGATAGACAGATAGACAGATAGACAGATAGACAGATAGACAGATAGACAGATAGACAGATAGACAGATAGACAGATAGACAGATAGACAGATAGACAGATAGACAGATAGACAGATAGACAGATAGACACATAGACAGATAGACAGATAGACAGATAGATATATAGATAGATAGATATATAGATAGATAGATTGACAGATTGTCAGATTGACAGATTGACAGATTGACAGATAGACAGATAGACAGATAGACAGATAGACAGATAGACAGATAGACAGATAGACAGATAGACAGATAGACAGATAGACAGATAGACAGATAGACAGATAGACAGATAGACAGATAGACAGATAGACAGATAGACAGATAGACAGATAGACAGATAGACAGATAGACAGATAGACAAATAGACAAATAGACAGATAGACAGATAGACAGATAGACCGATAGACAGATAGACAGATAGACAGATAGACAGATAGACAGATAGACAGATAGACAGATAGACAGATAGACAGATAGACAGATATTCAGATAGACAGATAGACAGATAAACAGATAGACAGATAGACAGATAGACAGATAGACAGATAGACAGATAGACAGATAGGCAGATAGACAGATAGACAGATAGACAGATAGTCAGATAGACAGATAGACAGATAGACAGATAGACAGATAGACAGATAGACAGATAGACAGATAGACAGATAGACAGATAGACAGATAGACAGATAGACAGATAGACAGATAGACAGATAGACAGATAGACAGATAGACAGATAGACAGATAGACAGATAGACAGATAGTCAGATAGACAGATAGACAGATAGACAGATAGACAGATAGACAGATAGACAGATAGACAGATAGACAGATAGACAGATAGACAGATAGACAGATAGACAGATAGACAGATAGACAGATAGACAGATAGACAGATAGACAGATAGACAGATAGACAGATAGACAGATAGACAGATAGACAGATAGACAGATAGACAGATAGGCAGATAGACAGATAGACAGATAGACAGATAGACAGATAGACAGATAGACAGATAGACAGATAGATATATAGATAGATAGATAGACAGATAGACAGATTAACAGATTGACAGATAGACAGATAGACAGATAGATATATAGATAGATAGATTGACAGATTGACAGATTGACAGATTGACAGATTGACAGATTGACATATTGACAGATAGACAGATAGACAGATAGACAGATAGACAGATAGACAGATAGACAGATAGACAGATAGACAGATAGACAGATAGACAGATAGACAGATAGACAGATAGACAGATAGACAGATAGACAGATAGACAGATAGACAGATAGACAGATAGACAGATAGACAGATAGACAGATAGACAGATAGACAGATAGACAGATAGACAGATAGACAGATAGACAGATAGACAGATAGACAGATAGACAGATAGACAGATAGACAGATAGACAGATAGACAGATAGACAGATAGACAGATAGACAGATAGACAGATAGACAGATAGACAGATAGACAGATAGACAGATAGACAGATAGACAGATAGACAGATAGACAGATAGACAGATAGACAGATAGACAGATAGACAGATAGACAGATAGACAGATAGACAGATAGACAGATAGACAGATAGACAGATAGACAGATAGACAGATAGACAGATAGACAGATAGACAGATAGACAGATAGACAGATAGACAGATAGACAGATAGACAGATATTCAGATAGACAGATAGACAGATAGACAGATAGACAGATAGAGAGATAGACAGATAGACAGATAGACAGATAGACAGATAGACAGATAGACAGATAGACAGATAGACAGATAGACAGATAGACAGATAGACAGATAGACAGATAGACAGATAGACAGATAGACAGATAGACAGATAGACAGATAGACAGATAGACAGATAGACAGATAGACAGATAGACAGATAGACAGATAGACAGATAGACAGATAGACAGATAGACAGATAGATATATAGATAGATAGATAGACAGATAGACAGATTAACAGATTGACAGATAGACAGATAGACAGATAGATATATAGATAGATAGATTGACAGATTGACAGATTGACAGATTGACAGATTGACATATTGACAGATAGACAGATAGACAGATAGAGAGATAGAGAGATAGACAGATAGACAGATAGACAGATAGACAGATAGACAGATAGACAGATAGGCAGATAGACAGATACACAGATAGACAGATAGATATATAGGTAGATAGATAGACAGATAGACAGATAGACAGATAGACAAATAGACAAATAGACAGATAGACAGATAGACAGATAGACAGATAGACAGATAGACAGATAGACAGATAGACAGATAGACAGATAGACAGATAGACAGATAGTCAGATAGACAGATAGACAGATAGACAGATAGACAGATAGACAGATAGACAGATAGACAGATAGACAGATAGACAGATAGACAGATAGACAGATAGACAGATAGACAGATAGACAGATAGACAGATAGACAGATAGACAGATAGACAGATAGACAGATAGACAGATAGACAGATAGACAGATAGGCAGATAGACAGATAGACAGATAGACAGATAGACAGATAGACAGATAGACAGATAGACAGATAGACAGATAGACAGATAGACAGATAGACAGATAGACAGATAGACAGATAGACAGATAGACAGATAGACAGATAGACAGATAGACAGATAGACAGATAGACAGATAGACAGATAGACAGATAGACAGATAGACAGATAGACAGATAGACAGATAGATATATAGATAGATAGATAGACAGATAGACAGATTAACAGATTGACAGATAGACAGATAGACAGATAGATATATAGATAGATAGATTGACAGATTGACAGATTGACAGATTGACAGATTGACAGATTGACATATTGACAGATAGACAGATAGACAGATAGAGAGATAGAGAGATAGACAGATAGACAGATAGACAGATAGACAGATAGACAGATAGGCAGATAGACAGATACACAGATAGACAGATAGATATATAGGTAGATAGATAGACAGATAGACAGATAGACAGATAGACAGATTGACAGATTGACAGATTGACAGATAAACAGATAGACAGATAGACAGATAGACAGATAGACAGATAGACAGATAGACAGATAGACAGATAGACAGATAGACAGATAGACAGATAGACAGATTAACAGATTGACAGATAGACAGATAGACAGATAGACAGATAGACAGATAGACAGATAGACAGATAGACAGATAGACAGATAGACAGAAAGACAGATAGACAGATAGACAGATAGACAGATAGCAGATAGACAGATAGACAGATAGACAGATAGACAGATAGAGAGATAGACAGATAGACAGATAGACAGATAGACAGATAGACAGATAGACAGATAGACAGATAGACAGATAGACAGATAGACAGATAGACAGATAGACAGATAGACAGATAGACAGATAGACAGATAGATATATAGATAGATAGATATATAGATAGATAGATTGACAGATTGACAGATTGTCAGATTGACAGATTGACAGATTGACAGATAGACAGATAGACAGATAGACAGATAGACAGATAGACAGATAGACAGATAGACAGATAGACAGATAGACAGATAGACAGATAGACAGATAGACAGATAGACAGATAGACAGATAGACAGATAGACAGATAGACAGATAGACAGATAGACAGATAGACAGATAGACAGATAGACAGATAGACAGATAGACAGATAGACAGATAGACAGATAGACAGATAGACAGATAGACAGATAGACAGATAGACAGATAGACAGATAGACAGATAGACAGATAGACAGATAGACAGATAGACAGATAGATATATAGATAGATAGATATATAGATATATAGATTGACAGATTGTCAGATTGACAAATTGACAGATAGACAGATAGACAGATATACAGATAGACAGATAGACAGATAGACAAATAGACAAATAGACAGATAGACAGATAGACAGATAGACAGATAGACACATAGACAGATAGACAGATAGACAGATAGATATATAGATAGATAGATATATAGATAGATAGATTGACAGATTGTCAGATTGACAGATTGACAGATTGACAGATAGACAGATAGACAGATAGACAGATAGACAGATAGACAGATAGACAGATAGACAGATAGACAGATAGACAGATAGACAGATAGACAGATAGACAGATAGACAGATAGACAGATAGACAAATAGACAGATAGACAGATAGACAGATAGACAGATAGACAGATAGACAGATGGACAGATAGACAGATAGACAGATAGACAGATAGACAGATAGACAGATAGACAGATAGACAGATAGACAGATAGACAGATAGACAGATAGACAGATAGACAGATAGACAGATAGACAGATAGACAGATAGACAGATAGACAGATAGACAGATAGACAGATAGACAGATAGACAAATAGACAAATAGACAGATAGACAGATAGACACATAGACAGATAGACCGATAGACAGATAGACAGATAGACAGATAGACAGATAGACAGATAGACAGATAGACAGATATTCAGATAGACAGATAGACAGATAAACAGATAGACAGATAGACAGATAGACAGATAGACAGATAGACAGATAGACAGATAGGCAGATAGACAGATAGACAGATAGACAGATAGACAGATAGACAGATAGACAGATAGACAGATAGACAGATAGACAGATAGACATATAGACAGATAGACAGATAGACAGATAGACAGATAGACAGATAGACAGATAGACAGATAGACAGATAGACAGATAGACAGATAGACAGATAGACAGATAGACAGATAGACAGATAGACAGATAGACAGATAGACAGATAGACAGATAGACAGATAGACAGATAGACAGATAGACAGATAGACAGATAGACAGATAGACAGATAGACAGATAGACAGATAGACAGATAGACAGATAGACAGATAGACAGATAGACAGATAGACAGATAGACAGATAGACAGATAGACAGATAGATATATAGATAGATAGATAAATATATAGATAGATTGACAGACTGACATATTGACAGATTGACAGATTGTCAGATTGGCAGATTGACAGATTGACAGATTGACAGATAGACAGATAGACAGATAGACAGATAGACAGATAGACAAATAGACAAATAGACAGATAGACAGATAGACAGATAGACAGATAGACAGATAGACAGATAGACAGATAGACAGATAGACAGATAGACAGATAGTCAGATAGACAGATAGACAGATAGACAGATAGACAGATAGACAGATAGACAGATAGACAGATAGACAGATAGACAGATAGACAGATAGACAGATAGACAGATAGACAGATAGACAGATAGACAGATAGACAGATAGACAGATAGACAGATAGACAGATAGACAGATAGACAGATAGACAGATAGGCAGATAGACAGATAGACAGATAGACAGATAGACAGATAGACAGATATTCAGATAGACAGATAGACAGATAGACAGATAGACAGATAGACAGATAGAGAGATAGACAGATAGACAGATAGACAGATAGACAGATAGACAGATAGACAGATAGACAGATAGACAGATAGACAGATAGACAGATAGACAGATAGACAGATAGACAGATAGACAGATAGACAGATAGACAGATAGACAGATAGACAGATAGACAGATAGACAGATAGACAGATAGACAGATAGACAGATAGACAGATAGACAGATAGACAGATAGACAGATAGATATATAGATAGATAGATAGACAGATAGACAGATTAACAGATTGACAGATAGACAGATAGACAGATAGATATATAGATAGATAGATTGACAGATTGACAGATTGACAGATTGACAGATTGACATATTGACAGATAGACAGATAGACAGATAGAGAGATAGAGAGATAGACAGATAGACAGATAGACAGATAGACAGATAGACAGATAGACAGATAGGCAGATAGACAGATACACAGATAGACAGATAGATATATAGGTAGATAGATAGACAGATAGACAGATAGACAGATAGACAAATAGACAAATAGACAGATAGACAGATAGACAGATAGACAGATAGACAGATAGACAGATAGACAGATAGACAGATAGACAGATAGACAGATAGACAGATAGTCAGATAGACAGATAGACAGATAGACAGATAGACAGATAGACAGATAGACAGATAGACAGATAGACAGATAGACAGATAGACAGATAGACAGATAGACAGATAGACAGATAGACAGATAGACAGATAGACAGATAGACAGATAGACAGATAGACAGATAGACAGATAGACAGATAGACAGATAGACAGATAGGCAGATAGACAGATAGACAGATAGACAGATAGACAGATAGACAGATAGACAGATAGACAGATAGACAGATAGACAGATAGACAGATAGACAGATAGACAGATAGACAGATAGACAGATAGACAGATAGACAGATAGACAGATAGACAGATAGACAGATAGACAGATAGACAGATAGACAGATAGACAGATAGACAGATAGACAGATAGATATATAGATAGATAGATAGACAGATAGACAGATTAACAGATTGACAGATAGACAGATAGACAGATAGATATATAGATAGATAGATTGACAGATTGACAGATTGACAGATTGACAGATTGACAGATTGACATATTGACAGATAGACAGATAGACAGATAGAGAGATAGAGAGATAGACAGATAGACAGATAGACAGATAGACAGATAGACAGATAGGCAGATAGACAGATACACAGATAGACAGATAGATATATAGGTAGATAGATAGACAGATAGACAGATAGACAGATAGACAGATTGACAGATTGACAGATTGACAGATAAACAGATAGACAGATAGACAGATAGACAGATAGACAGATAGACAGATAGACAGATAGACAGATAGACAGATAGACAGATAGACAGATAGACAGATTAACAGATTGACAGATAGACAGATAGACAGATAGACAGATAGACAGATAGACAGATAGACAGATAGACAGATAGACAGATAGACAGATAGACAGAAAGACAGATAGACAGATAGACAGATAGACAGATAGCAGATAGACAGATAGACAGATAGACAGATAGACAGATAGAGAGATAGACAGATAGACAGATAGACAGATAGACAGATAGACAGATAGACAGATAGACAGATAGACAGATAGACAGATAGACAGATAGACAGATAGACAGATAGATATATAGATAGATAGATATATAGATAGATAGATTGACAGATTGACAGATTGTCAGATTGACAGATTGACAGATTGACAGATAGACAGATAGACAGATAGACAGATAGACAGATAGACAGATAGACAGATAGACAGATAGACAGATAGACAGATAGACAGATAGACAGATAGACAGATAGACAGATAGACAGATAGACAGATAGACAGATAGACAGATAGACAGATAGACAGATAGACAGATAGACAGATAGACAGATAGACAGATAGACAGATAGACAGATAGACAGATAGACAGATAGACAGATAGACAGATAGACAGATAGACAGATAGACAGATAGACAGATAGACAGATAGACAGATAGACAGATAGACAGATAGACAGATAGATATATAGATAGATAGATATATAGATATATAGATTGACAGATTGTCAGATTGACAAATTGACAGATAGACAGATAGACAGATATACAGATAGACAGATAGACAGATAGACAAATAGACAAATAGACAGATAGACAGATAGACAGATAGACAGATAGACACATAGACAGATAGACAGATAGACAGATAGATATATAGATAGATAGATATATAGATAGATAGATTGACAGATTGTCAGATTGACAGATTGACAGATTGACAGATAGACAGATAGACAGATAGACAGATAGACAGATAGACAGATAGACAGATAGACAGATAGACAGATAGACAGATAGACAGATAGACAGATAGACAGATAGACAGATAGACAGATAGACAAATAGACAGATAGACAGATAGACAGATAGACAGATAGACAGATAGACAGATGGACAGATAGACAGATAGACAGATAGACAGATAGACAGATAGACAGATAGACAGATAGACAGATAGACAGATAGACAGATAGACAGATAGACAGATAGACAGATAGACAGATAGACAGATAGACAGATAGACAGATAGACAGATAGACAGATAGACAGATAGACAGATAGACAGATAGACAGATAGACAGATAGACAAATAGACAAATAGACAGATAGACAGATAGACACATAGACAGATAGACCGATAGACAGATAGACAGATAGACAGATAGACAGATAGACAGATAGACAGATAGACAGATATTCAGATAGACAGATAGACAGATAAACAGATAGACAGATAGACAGATAGACAGATAGACAGATAGACAGATAGACAGATAGGCAGATAGACAGATAGACAGATAGACAGATAGACAGATAGACAGATAGACAGATAGACAGATAGACAGATAGACAGATAGACATATAGACAGATAGACAGATAGACAGATAGACAGATAGACAGATAGACAGATAGACAGATAGACAGATAGACAGATAGACAGATAGACAGATAGACAGATAGACAGATAGACAGATAGACAGATAGACAGATAGACAGATAGACAGATAGACAGATAGACAGATAGACAGATAGACAGATAGACAGATAGACAGATAGACAGATAGACAGATAGACAGATAGACAGATAGACAGATAGACAGATAGACAGATAGACAGATAGACAGATAGACAGATAGACAGATAGATATATAGATAGATAGATAAATATATAGATAGATTGACAGACTGACATATTGACAGATTGACAGATTGTCAGATTGGCAGATTGACAGATTGACAGATTGACAGATAGACAGATAGACAGATAGACAGATAGACAGATAGACAAATAGACAAATAGACAGATAGACAGATAGACAGATAGACAGATAGACAGATAGACAGATAGACAGATAGACAGATAGACAGATAGACAGATAGTCAGATAGACAGATAGACAGATAGACAGATAGACAGATAGACAGATAGACAGATAGACAGATAGACAGATAGACAGATAGACAGATAGACAGATAGACAGATAGACAGATAGACAGATAGACAGATAGACAGATAGACAGATAGACAGATAGACAGATAGACAGATAGACAGATAGACAGATAGGCAGATAGACAGATAGACAGATAGACAGATAGACAGATAGACAGATAGACAGATAGACAGATAGACAGATAGACAGATAGACAGATAGACAGATAGACAGATAGACAGATAGACAGATAGACAGATAGACAGATAGACAGATAGACAGATAGACAGATAGACAGATAGACAGATAGACAGATAGACAGATAGATATATAGATAGATAGATAGATAGATAGACAGATAGACAGATTAACAGATTGACAGATAGACAGATAGACAGATAGATATATAGATAGATAGATTGACAGATTGACAGATTGACAGATTGACAGATTGACAGATTGACATATTGACAGATAGACAGATAGACAGATAGAGAGATAGAGAGATAGACAGATAGACAGATAGACAGATAGACAGATAGACAGATAGACAGATAGACAGATAGACAGATAGACAGATAGGCAGATAGACAGATACACAGATAGACAGATAGATATATAGGTAGATAGATAGACAGATAGACAGAAAGACAGATAGACAGATTGACAGATTGACAGATTGACAGATAAACAGATAGACAGATAGACAGATAGACAGATAGACAGATAGACAGATAGACAGATAGACAGATAGACAGATAGACAGATAGACAGATAGACAGATAGACAGATAGACAGATAGACAGATAGACAGATTAACAGATTGACAGATAGACAGATAGACAGATAGACAGATAGACAGATAGACAGATAGACAGATAGACAGAAAGACAGATAGACAGATAGACAGATAGACAGATAGACAGATAGACAGATAGACAGATAGAGAGATAGACAGATAGACAGATAGACAGATAGACAGATAGACAGATAGACAGATAGACAGATTAACAGATTGACAGATAGACAGATAGACAGATAGACAGATAGACAGATAGACAGATAGACAGATAGACAGAAAGACAGATAGACAGATAGACAGATAGACAGATAGACAGATAGACAGATAGACAGATAGACAGATAGACAGATAGATATATAGATAGATAGATATATAGATAGATAGATTGACAGATTGACAGATTGTCAGATTGACAGATTGACAGATTGACAGATAGACAGATAGACAGATAGACAGATAGACAGATAGACAGATAGACAGATAGACAGATAGACAGATAGACAGATAGACAGATAGACAGATAGACAGATAGACAGATAGACAGATAGACAGATAGACAGATAGACAGATAGACAGATAGACAGATAGACAGATAGACAGATAGACAGATAGACAGATAGACAGATAGACAGATAGACAGATAGACAGATAGACAGATAGACAGATAGACAGATAGACAGATAGACAGATAGACAGATAGACAGATAGATATATAGATAGATAGATATATAGATATATAGATTGACAGATTGTCAGATTGACAAATTGACAGATAGACAGATAGACAGATAGACAGATAGACAGATAGACAGATAGACAGATAGACAGATAGACAGATTAACAAATAGACAGATAGACAGATAGACAGATAGACAGATAGACAGATGGACAGATAGACAGTTAGACAGATAGACAGATAGACAGATAGACAGATAGACAGATAGACAGATAGACAGATAGACAGATAGACAGATAGACAGATAGACAGATAGACAGATAGACAGATAGACAGATAGACAGATAGATATATAGATAGATAGATAGACAGATAGACAGATTAACAGATAGACAGATAGACAGATAGACAGATAGACAGATAGACAAATAGACAGATAGACAGATAGACAGATAGACAGATAGACAGATAGACAGATAGACAGATAGACAGATAGACAGATAGACAGATAGACAAATAGACAGATAGACAGATAGACAGATAGACAGATAGACAGATAGACAGATAGACAGATAGACAGATGGACAGATAGACAGATAGACAGATAGACAGATAGACATATAGACAGATAGACAGATAGACAGATAGACAAATAGACAAATAGACAGATAGACAGATAGACAGATAGACAGATAGACAGATAGACAGATAGACAGATAGACAGATAGACAGATAGACAGATAGACAGATAGACAGATAGACAGATAGACAGATAGACAGATAGACAGATAGACAGATAGACACATAGACAGATAGACAGATAGACAGATAGATATATAGATAGATAGATATATAGATAGATAGATTGACAGATTGTCAGATTGACAGATTGACAGATTGACAGATAGACAGATAGACAGATAGACAGATAGACAGATAGACAGATAGACAGATAGACAGATAGACAGATAGACAGATAGACAGATAGACAGATAGACAGATAGACAGATAGACAGATAGACAGATAGACAGATAGACAGATAGACAGATAGACAGATAGACAGATAGACAGATAGACAAATAGACAGATAGACAGATAGACAGATAGACAGATAGACAGATAGACAGATGGACAGATAGACAGATAGACAGATAGACAGATAGACAGATAGACAGATAGACAGATAGACAGATAGACAGATAGACAGATAGACAGATAGACAGATAGACAGATAGACAGATAGACAGATAGACAGATAGACAGATAGACAGATAGACAGATAGACAGATAGACAAATAGACAAATAGACAAATAGACAGATAGACAGATAGACAGATAGACCGATAGACAGATAGACAGATAGACAGATAGACAGATAGACAGATAGACAGATAGACAGATAGACAGATAGACAGATAGACAGATAGACAGATAGACAGATATTCAGATAGACAGATAGACAGATAAACAGATAGACAGATAGACAGATAGACAGATAGACAGATAGACAGATAGACAGATAGACAGATAGGCAGATAGACAGATAGACAGATAGACAGATAGACAGATAGACAGATAGACAGATAGACAGATAGACAGATAGACAGATAGACAGATAGACAGATAGACAGATAGACAGATAGACAGATAGACAGATAGACAGATAGACAGATAGACAGATAGACAGATAGACAGATAGACAGATAGACAGATAGACAGATAGACAGATAGACAGATAGACAGATAGACAGATAGACAGATAGACAGATAGACAGATAGACAGATAGACAGATAGACAGATAGACAGATAGACAGATAGACAGATAGACAGATAGACAGATAGACAAATAGACAAATAGACAAATAGACAGATAGACAGATAGACAGATAGACAGATAGACAGATAGATATATAGATAGATAGATAAATATATAGATAGATTGACAGACTGACATATTGACAGATTGACAGATTGTCAGATTGACAGATTGACAGATTGACAGATTGACAGATAGACAGATAGACAGATAGACAGATAGACAGATAGACAAATAGACAAATAGACAGATAGACAGATAGACAGATAGACAGATAGACAGATAGACAGATAGACAGATAGACAGATAGACAGATAGACAGATAGACAGATAGTCAGATAGACAGATAGACAGATAGACAGATAGACAGATAGACAGATAGACAGATAGACAGATAGACAGATAGACAGATAGACAGATAGACAGATAGACAGATAGACAGATAGACAGATAGACAGATAGACAGATAGACAGATAGACAGATAGACAGATAGACAGATAGACAGATAGACAGATAGACAGATAGACAGATAGGCAGATAGACAGATAGACAGATAGACAGATAGACAGATAGACAGATAGACAGATAGACAGATAGACAGATAGACAGATAGACAGATAGACAGATAGACAGATAGACAGATAGACAGATAGACAGATAGACAGATAGACAGATAGACAGATAGACAGATAGACAGATAGACAGATAGACAGATAGACAGATAGACAGATAGACAGATAGATATATAGATAGATAGATAGACAGATAGACAGATTAACAGATTGACAGATAGACAGATAGACAGATAGATATATAGATAGATAGATTGACAGATTGACAGATTGACAGATTGACAGATTGACAGATTGACAGATTGACATATTGACAGATAGACAGATAGACAGATAGAGAGATAGAGAGATAGACAGATAGACAGATAGACAGATAGACAGATAGACAGATAGACAGATAGGCAGATAGACAGATACACAGATAGACAGATAGATATATAGGTAGATAGATAGACAGATAGACAGATAGACAGATAGACAGATTGACAGATTGACAGATTGACAGATAAACAGATAGACAGATAGACAGATAGACAGATAGACAGATAGACAGATAGACAGATAGACAGATAGACAGATTAACAGATTGACAGATAGACAGATAGACAGATAGACAGATAGACAGATAGACAGATAGACAGATAGACAGATAGACAGAAAGACAGATAGACAGATAGACAGATAGACAGATAGCAGATAGACAGATAGACAGATAGACAGATAGACAGATAGACAGATAGACAGATAGACAGATAGACAGATAGACAAATAGACAAATAGACAGATAGACAGATAGACAGATAGACAGATAGACAGATAGACAGATAGACAGATAGACAGATAGACAGATAGACAGATAGACAGATAGACAGATAGACAGATAGACAGATAGACAGATAGACAGATAGACAGATAGACACATAGACAGATAGACAGATAGACAGATAGATATATAGATAGATAGATATATAGATAGATAGATTGACAGATTGTCAGATTGACAGATTGACAGATTGACAGATAGACAGATAGACAGATAGACAGATAGACAGATAGACAGATAGACAGATAGACAGATAGACAGATAGACAGATAGACAGATAGACAGATAGACAGATAGACAGATAGACAGATAGACAGATAGACAGATAGACAGATAGACAGATAGACAGATAGACAGATAGACAGATAGACAAATAGACAGATAGACAGATAGACAGATAGACAGATAGACAGATAGACAGATGGACAGATAGACAGATAGACAGATAGACAGATAGACAGATAGACAGATAGACAGATAGACAGATAGACAGATAGACAGATAGACAGATAGACAGATAGACAGATAGACAGATAGACAGATAGACAAATAGACAAATAGACAGATAGACAGATAGACAGATAGACCGATAGACAGATAGACAGATAGACAGATAGACAGATAGACAGATAGACAGATAGACAGATAGACAGATAGACAGATATTCAGATAGACAGATAGACAGATAAACAGATAGACAGATAGACAGATAGACAGATAGACAGATAGACAGATAGGCAGATAGACAGATAGACAGATAGACAGATAGTCAGATAGACAGATAGACAGATAGACAGATAGACAGATAGACAGATAGACAGATAGACAGATAGACAGATAGACAGATAGACAGATAGACAGATAGACAGATAGACAGATAGACAGATAGACAGATAGACAGATAGACAGATAGACAGATAGACAGATAGACAGATAGACAGATAGACAGATAGTCAGATAGACAGATAGACAGATAGACAGATAGACAGATAGACAGATAGACAGATAGACAGATAGACAGATAGACAGATAGACAGATAGACAGATAGACAGATAGACAGATAGACAGATAGACAGATAGACAGATAGACAGATAGACAGATAGACAGATAGACAGATAGACAGATAGACAGATAGACAGATAGACAGATAGACAGATAGGCAGATAGACAGACAGACAGATAGACAGATAGACAGATAGACAGATAGACAGATAGACAGATAGACAGATAGATATATAGATAGATAGATAGACAGATAGACAGATTAACAGATTGACAGATAGACAGATAGACAGATAGATATATAGATAGATAGATTGACAGATTGACAGATTGACAGATTGACAGATTGACAGATTGACATATTGACAGATAGACAGATAGACAGATAGAGAGATAGAGAGATAGACAGATAGACAGATAGACAGATAGACAGATAGACAGATAGGCAGATAGACAGATAGACAGATAGACAGATAGACAGATAGACAGATAGACAGATAGACAGATAGTCAGATAGACAGATAGACAGATAGACAGATAGACAGATAGACAGATAGACAGATAGACAGATAGACAGATAGACAGATAGACAGATAGACAGATAGACAGATAGACAGATAGACAGATAGACAGATAGACAGATAGACAGATAGACAGATAGACAGATAGACAGATAGACAGATAGACAGATAGGCAGATAGACAGATAGACAGATAGACAGATAGACAGATAGACAGATAGACAGATAGACAGATAGACAGATAGACAGATAGACAGATAGACAGATAGACAGATAGACAGATAGACAGATAGACAGATAGACAGATAGACAGATAGACAGATAGACAGATAGACAGATAGACAGATAGACAGATAGACAGATAGACAGATAGATATATAGATAGATAGATAGACAGATAGACAGATTAACAGATTGACAGATAGACAGATAGACAGATAGATATATAGATAGATAGATTGACAGATTGACAGATTGACAGATTGACAGATTGACAGATTGACATATTGACAGATAGACAGATAGACAGATAGAGAGATAGAGAGATAGACAGATAGACAGATAGACAGATAGACAGATAGACAGATAGGCAGATAGACAGATACACAGATAGACAGATAGATATATAGGTAGATAGATAGACAGATAGACAGATAGACAGATAGACAAATAGACAAATAGACAGATAGACAGATAGACAGATAGACAGATAGACAGATAGACAGATAGACAGATAGACAGATAGACAGATAGACAGATAGACAGATAGTCAGATAGACAGATAGACAGATAGACAGATAGACAGATAGACAGATAGACAGATAGACAGATAGACAGATAGACAGATAGACAGATAGACAGATAGACAGATAGACAGATAGACAGATAGACAGATAGACAGATAGACAGATAGACAGATAGACAGATAGACAGATAGACAGATAGACAGATAGGCAGATAGACAGATAGACAGATAGACAGATAGACAGATAGACAGATAGACAGATAGACAGATAGACAGATAGACAGATAGACAGATAGACAGATAGACAGATAGACAGATAGACAGATAGACAGATAGACAGATAGACAGATAGACAGATAGACAGATAGACAGATAGACAGATAGACAGATAGACAGATAGACAGATAGACAGATAGACAGATAGACAGATAGACAGATAGACAGATAGACAGATAGACAGATAGACAGATAGACAGATAGATATATAGATAGATAGATAGACAGATAGACAGATTAACAGATTGACAGATAGACAGATAGACAGATAGATATATAGATAGATAGATTGACAGATTGACAGATTGACAGATTGACAGATTGACAGATTGACATATTGACATATTGACAGATAGACAGATAGACAGATAGAGAGATAGAGAGATAGACAGATAGACAGATAGACAGATAGACAGATAGACAGATAGGCAGATAGACAGATACACAGATAGACAGATAGATATATAGGTAGATAGATAGACAGATAGACAGATAGACAGATAGACAGATTGACAGATTGACAGATTGACAGATAAACAGATAGACAGATAGACAGATAGACAGATAGACAGATAGACAGATAGACAGATAGACAGATAGACAGATAGACAGATAGACAGATAGACAGATAGACAGATTAACAGATTGACAGATAGACAGATAGACAGATAGACAGATAGACAGATAGACAGATAGACAGATAGACAGATAGACAGATAGACAGAAAGACAGATAGACAGATAGACAGATAGACAGATAGCAGATAGACAGATAGACAGATAGACAGATAGACAGATAGAGAGATAGACAGATAGACAGATAGACAGATAGACAGATAGACAGATAGACAGATAGACAGATAGACAGATAGACAGATAGACAGATAGACAGATAGACAGATAGACAGATAGATATATAGATAGATAGATATATAGATAGATAGATTGACAGATTGACAGATTGTCAGATTGACAGATTGACAGATTGACAGATAGACAGATAGACAGATAGACAGATAGACAGATAGACAGATAGACAGATAGACAGATAGACAGATAGACAGATAGACAGATAGACAGATAGACAGATAGACAGATAGACAGATAGACAGATAGACAGATAGACAGATAGACAGATAGACAGATAGACAGATAGACAGATAGACAGATAGACAGATAGACAGATAGACAGATAGACAGATAGACAGATAGACAGATAGACAGATAGACAGATAGACAGATAGACAGATAGACAGATAGATATATAGATAGATAGATATATAGATATATAGATTGACAGATTGTCAGATTGACAAATTGACAGATAGACAGATAGACAGATAGACAGATAGACAGATAGACAGATAGACAGATAGACAAATAGACAAATAGACAGATAGACAGATAGACAGATAGACAGATAGACAGATAGACAGATGGACAGATAGACAGATAGACAGATAGACAGATAGACAGATAGACAGATAGACAGATAGACAGATAGACAGATAGACAGATAGACAGATAGACAGATAGACAGATAGACAGATAGACAGATAGACAGATAGACAGATAGACAGATAGACAGATAGACAGATAGACAGATATTCAGATATTCAGATAGACAGATAGACAGATAGACAGATAGACAGATAGACAGATAGGCAGATAGACAGATAGACAGATAGACAGATAGACAGATAGACAGATAGACAGATAGACAGATAGACAGATAGACAGATAGACAGATAGACAGATAGACAGATAGACAGATAGACAGATAGACAGATAGACAGATAGACAGATAGACAGATAGACAGATAGACAGATAGACAGATAGACAGATAGACAGATAGACAGATAGACAGATAGACAGATAGACAGATAGACAGATAGACAGATAGACAGATAGACAGATAGACAGATAGACAGATAGACAGATAGACAGATAGACAGATAGACAGATAGACAGATAGACAGATAGACAGATAGACAGATAGATATATAGATAGATAGATAAATAGATAGATAGATTGACAGATTGACAGATTGACAGATTGACAGATTGTCAGATTGACAGATTGACAGATTGACAGATAGACAGATAGACAGATAGACAGATAGACAGATAGACAGATAGACAGATAGACAGATAGACAGATAGACAGATAGACAGATAGATATATAGATAGATAGATAGACAGATAGACAGATTAACAGATAGACAGATAGACAGATAGACAGATAGACAGATAGACAGATAGACAGATAGACAGATAGACAGATAGACAGATAGACAGATAGACAGATAGACAGATAGACAAATAGACAAATAGACAAATAGACAGATAGACAGATAGACAGATAGACAGATAGACAGATAGACAGATAGACAGATAGACAGATAGACAGATTAACAAATAGACAGATAGACAGATAGACAGATAGACAGATGGACAGATAGACAGTTAGACAGATAGACAGATAGACAGATAGACAGATAGATATATAGATAGATAGATAAATAGATAGATAGATTGACAGATTGACAGATTGACAGATTGACAGATTGTCAGATTGACAGATTGACAGATTGACAGATAGACAGATAGACAGATAGACAGATAGACAGATAGACAGATAGACAGATAGACAGATAGACAGATAGACAGATAGATATATAGATAGATAGATAGACAGATAGACAGATTAACAGATAGACAGATAGACAGATAGACAGATAGACAGATAGACAGATAGACAGATAGACAGATAGACAGATAGACAGATAGACAGATAGACAGATAGACAGATAGACAGATAGACAAATAGACAAATAGACAAATAGACAGATAGACAGATAGACAGATAGACAGATAGACAGATAGACAGATAGACAGATAGACAGATTAACAAATAGACAGATAGACAGATAGACAGATAGACAGATAGACAGATGGACAGATAGACAGTTAGACAGATAGACAGATAGACAGATAGACAGATAGACAGATAGACAGATAGACAGATAGACAGATAGACAGATAGACAGATAGACAGATAGACAGATAGACAGATAGACAGATAGACAGATAGACAGATAGACAGATAGACAGATAGACAGATAGACAGATAGACAGATAGACAGATAGACAGATAGACAGATAGACAGATAGACAGATAAACAGATAGACAGATAGACAGATAGATATATAGATAGATAGATATATAGATAGATAGATTGACAGATTGTCAGATTGACAGATTGACAGATTGACAGATAGACAGATAGACAGATAGACAGATAGACAGATAGACAGATAGACAGATAGACAGATAGACAGATAGACAGATAGACAGATAGACAGATAGACAGATAGACAGATAGACAGATAGACAGATAGACAGATAGACAGATAGACAGATAGACAGATAGACAAATAGACAGATAGACAGATAGACAGATAGACAGATAGACAGATAGACAGATAGACAGATGGACAGATAGACAGATAGACAGATAGACAGATAGACAGATAGACAGATAGATATATAGATAGATAGATATATAGATAGATAGATTGACAGATTGTCAGATTGACAGATTGACAGATTGACAGATAGACAGATAGACAGATAGACAGATAGACAGATTAACAGATTGACAGATAGACAGATAGACAGATAGACAGATAGACAGATAGACAGATAGACAGATAGACAGATAGACAGATAGACAGAAAGACAGATAGACAGATAGACAGATAGACAGATAGCAGATAGACAGATAGACAGATAGACAGATAGACAGATAGAGAGATAGACAGATAGACAGATAGACAGATAGACAGATAGACAGATAGACAGATAGACAGATAGACAGATAGACAGATAGACAGATAGACAGATAGACAGATAGACAGATAGATATATAGATAGATAGATATATAGATAGATAGATTGACAGATTGACAGATTGTCAGATTGACAGATTGACAGATTGACAGATAGACAGATAGACAGATAGACAGATAGACAGATAGACAGATAGACAGATAGACAGATAGACAGATAGACAGATAGACAGATAGACAGATAGACAGATAGACAGATAGACAGATAGACAGATAGACAGATAGACAGATAGACAGATAGACAGATAGACAGATAGACAGATAGACAGATAGACAGATAGACAGATAGACAGATAGACAGATAGACAGATAGACAGATAGACAGATAGACAGATAGACAGATAGACAGATAGACAGATAGATATATAGATAGATAGATATATAGATATATAGATTGACAGATTGTCAGATTGACAAATTGACAGATAGACAGATAGACAGATAGACAGATAGACAGATAGACAGATAGACAGATAGACAAATAGACAAATAGACAGATAGACAGATAGACAGATAGACAGATAGACAGATAGACAGATGGACAGATAGACAGATAGACAGATAGACAGATAGACAGATAGACAGATAGACAGATAGACAGATAGACAGATAGACAGATAGACAGATAGACAGATAGACAGATAGACAGATAGACAGATAGACAGATAGACAGATAGACAGATAGACAGATAGACAGATAGACAGATAGACAGATATTCAGATAGACAGATAGACAGATAGACAGATAGACAGATAGACAGATAGACAGATAGGCAGATAGACAGATAGACAGATAGACAGATAGACAGATAGACAGATAGACAGATAGACAGATAGACAGATAGACAGATAGACAGATAGACAGATAGACAGATAGACAGATAGACAGATAGACAGATAGACAGATAGACAGATAGACAGATAGACAGATAGACAGATAGACAGATAGACAGATAGACAGATAGACAGATAGACAGATAGACAGATAGACAGATAGACAGATAGACAGATAGACAGATAGACAGATAGACAGATAGACAGATAGACAGATAGACAGATAGACAGATAGACAGATAGACAGATAGACAGATAGACAGATAGACAGATAGATATATAGATAGATAGATAAATAGATAGATAGATTGACAGATTGACAGATTGACAGATTGACAGATTGTCAGATTGACAGATTGACAGATTGACAGATAGACAGATAGACAGATAGACAGATAGACAGATAGACAGATAGACAGATAGACAGATAGACAGATAGACAGATAGATATATAGATAGATAGATAGACAGATAGACAGATTAACAGATAGACAGATAGACAGATAGACAGATAGACAGATAGACAGATAGACAGATAGACAGATAGACAGATAGACAGATAGACAGATAGACAGATAGACAGATAGACAAATAGACAAATAGACAAATAGACAGATAGACAGATAGACAGATAGACAGATAGACAGATAGACAGATAGACAGATAGACAGATAGACAGATTAACAAATAGACAGATAGACAGATAGACAGATAGACAGATAGACAGATGGACAGATAGACAGTTAGACAGATAGACAGATAGACAGATAGACAGATAGATATATAGATAGATAGATAAATAGATAGATAGATTGACAGATTGACAGATTGACAGATTGACAGATTGTCAGATTGACAGATTGACAGATTGACAGATAGACAGATAGACAGATAGACAGATAGACAGATAGACAGATAGACAGATAGACAGATAGACAGATAGACAGATAGATATATAGATAGATAGATAGACAGATAGACAGATTAACAGATAGACAGATAGACAGATAGACAGATAGACAGATAGACAGATAGACAGATAGACAGATAGACAGATAGACAGATAGACAGATAGACAGATAGACAGATAGACAGATAGACAAATAGACAAATAGACAAATAGACAGATAGACAGATAGACAGATAGACAGATAGACAGATAGACAGATAGACAGATAGACAGATTAACAAATAGACAGATAGACAGATAGACAGATAGACAGATAGACAGATGGACAGATAGACAGTTAGACAGATAGACAGATAGACAGATAGACAGATAGACAGATAGACAGATAGACAGATAGACAGATAGACAGATAGACAGATAGACAGATAGACAGATAGACAGATAGACAGATAGACAGATAGACAGATAGACAGATAGACAGATAGACAGATAGACAGATAGACAGATAGACAGATAGACAGATAGACAGATAGACAGATAGACAGATAGACAGATAGACAGATAAACAGATAGACAGATAGACAGATAGATATATAGATAGATAGATATATAGATAGATAGATTGACAGATTGTCAGATTGACAGATTGACAGATTGACAGATAGACAGATAGACAGATAGACAGATAGACAGATAGACAGATAGACAGATAGACAGATAGACAGATAGACAGATAGACAGATAGACAGATAGACAGATAGACAGATAGACAGATAGACAGATAGACAGATAGACAGATAGACAGATAGACAGATAGACAAATAGACAGATAGACAGATAGACAGATAGACAGATAGACAGATAGACAGATAGACAGATGGACAGATAGACAGATAGACAGATAGACAGATAGACAGATAGACAGATAGATATATAGATAGATAGATATATAGATAGATAGATTGACAGATTGTCAGATTGACAGATTGACAGATTGACAGATAGACAGATAGACAGATAGACAGATAGACAGATAGACAGATAGACAGATAGACAGATAGACAGATAGACAGATAGACAGATAGACAGATAGACAGATAGACAGATAGACAGATAGACAGATAGACAGATAGACAGATAGACAGATAGACAGATAGACAGATAGACAGATAGACAGATAGACAGATAGACAGATAGACAGATAGACAGATAGACAGATAGACAGATAGACAGATAGACAGATGGACAGATAGACAGATAGACAGATAGACAGATAGACAGATAGACAGATAGACAGAGAGACAGATAGACAGATAGACAGATAGACAAATAGACAAATAGACAAATAGACAAATAGACAGATAGACAGATAGACAGATAGACCGATAGACAGATAGACAGATAGACAGATAGACAGATAGACAGATAGACAGATATTCAGATAGACAGATAGACAGATAGACAGATAGACAGATAGACAGATAGACAGATAGACAGATAGACAGATAGACAGATAGACAGATAGACAGATAGACAGATAGACAGATAGACAGATAGACAGATAGACAGATAGACAGATAGACAGATAGACAGATAGACAGATAGACAGATAGACAGATAGACAGATAGACAGATAGACAGATAGACAGATAGACAGATAGACAGATAGACAGATAGACAGATAGACAGATAGACAGATAGACAGATAGACAGATAGACAGATAGACAGATAGACAGATAGACAGATAGACAGATAGACAGATAGATATATAGATAGATAGATAGACAGATAGACAGATTAACAGATAGACAGATAGACAGATAGACAGATAGACAGATAGACAGATAGACAGATAGACAGATAGACAGATAGACAGATAGACAGATAGACAGATAGACAGATAGACAAATAGACAAATAGACAAATAGACAGATAGACAGATAGACAGATAGACAGATAGACAGATAGACAGATAGACAGATAGACAGATAGACAGATAGACAGATTAACAAATAGACAGATAGACAGATAGACAGATAGACAGATAGACAGATGGACAGATAGACAGTTAGACAGATAGACAGATAGACAGATAGACAGATAGACAGATAGACAGATAGACAGATAGACAGATAGACAGATAGACAGATAGACAGATAGACAGATAGACAGATAGACAGATAGACAGATAGACAGATAGACAGATAGACAGATAGACAGATAGACAGATAGACAGATAGACAGATAGACAGATAGACAGATAGACAGATAGACAGATAGACAGATAGACAGATAGACAGATAGACAGATAGATATATAGATAGATAGATATATAGATAGATAGATTGACAGATTGTCAGATTGACAGATTGACAGATTGACAGATAGACAGATAGACAGATAGACAGATAGACAGATAGACAGATAGACAGATAGACAGATAGACAGATAGACAGATAGACAGATAGACAGATAGACAGATAGACAGATAGACAGATAGACAGATAGACAGATAGACAGATAGACAAATAGACAGATAGACAGATAGACAGATAGACAGATAGACAGATAGACAGATAGACAGATGGACAGATAGACAGATAGACAGATAGACAGATAGACAGATAGACAGATAGACAGATAGATATATAGATAGATAGATAAATAGATAGATAGATTGACAGATTGACAGATTGACAGATTGTCAGATTGACAGATTGACAGATTGACAGATAGACAGATAGACAGATAGACAGATAGACAGATAGACAGATAGACAGATAGACAGATAGACAGATAGACAGATAGACAGATAGACAGATAGACAGATAGACAGATAGACAGATAGACAGATAGACAGATAGACAGATAGACAGATAGACAGATAGACAGATAGACAGATAGACAGATAGACAGATAGACAGATAGACAGATAGGCAGATAGACAGATAGACAGATAGACAGATAGACAGATAGACAGATAGACAGATAGACAGATAGACAGATAGACAGATAGACAGATAGACAGATAGACAGATAGACAGATAGACAGATAGACAGATAGACAGATAGACAGATAGACAGATAGACAGATAGACAGATAGACAGATAGACAGATAGACAGATAGATATATAGATAGATAGATAGACAGATAGACAGATTAACAGATTGACAGATAGACAGATAGACAGATAGATATATAGATAGATAGATTGACAGATTGACAGATTGACAGATTGACAGATTGACAGATTGACATATTGACAGATAGACAGATAGACAGATAGAGAGATAGAGAGATAGACAGATAGACAGATAGACAGATAGACAGATAGGCAGATAGACAGATACACAGATAGACAGATAGATATATAGGTAGATAGATAGACAGATAGACAGATAGACAGATAGACAAATAGACAAATAGACAGATAGACAGATAGACAGATAGACAGATAGACAGATAGACAGATAGACAGATAGACAGATAGACAGATAGACAGATAGACAGATAGTCAGATAGACAGATAGACAGATAGACAGATAGACAGATAGACAGATAGACAGATAGACAGATAGACAGATAGACAGATAGACAGATAGACAGATAGACAGATAGACAGATAGACAGATAGACAGATAGACAGATAGACAGATAGACAGATAGACAGATAGACAGATAGACAGATAGACAGATAGACAGATAGGCAGATAGACAGATAGACAGATAGACAGATAGACAGATAGACAGATAGACAGATAGACAGATAGACAGATAGACAGATAGACAGATAGACAGATAGACAGATAGACAGATAGACAGATAGACAGATAGACAGATAGACAGATAGACAGATAGACAGATAGACAGATAGACAGATAGACAGATAGACAGATAGACAGATAGACAGATAGACAGATAGACAGATAGACAGATAGACAGATAGACAGATAGACAGATAGACAGATAGATATATAGATAGATAGATAGACAGATAGACAGATTAACAGATTGACAGATAGACAGATAGACAGATAGATATATAGATAGATAGATTGACAGATTGACAGATTGACAGATTGACAGATTGACAGATTGACATATTGACAGATAGACAGATAGACAGATAGAGAGATAGAGAGATAGACAGATAGACAGATAGACAGATAGACAGATAGACAGATAGGCAGATAGACAGATACACAGATAGACAGATAGATATATAGGTAGATAGATAGACAGATAGACAGATAGACAGATAGACAGATTGACAGATTGACAGATTGACAGATAAACAGATAGACAGATAGACAGATAGACAGATAGACAGATAGACAGATAGACAGATAGACAGATAGACAGATAGACAGATAGACAGATAGACAGATAGACAGATAGACAGATTAACAGATTGACAGATAGACAGATAGACAGATAGACAGATAGACAGATAGACAGATAGACAGATAGACAGATAGACAGATAGACAGAAAGACAGATAGACAGATAGACAGATAGACAGATAGCAGATAGACAGATAGACAGATAGACAGATAGACAGATAGAGAGATAGACAGATAGACAGATAGACAGATAGACAGATAGACAGATAGACAGATAGACAGATAGACAGATAGACAGATAGACAGATAGACAGATAGACAGATAGACAGATAGACAGATAGACAGATAGATATATAGATAGATAGATATATAGATAGATAGATTGACAGATTGACAGATTGTCAGATTGACAGATTGACAGATTGACAGATAGACAGATAGACAGATAGACAGATAGACAGATAGACAGATAGACAGATAGACAGATAGACAGATAGACAGATAGACAGATAGACAGATAGACAGATAGACAGATAGACAGATAGACAGATAGACAGATAGACAGATAGACAGATAGACAGATAGACAGATAGACAGATAGACAGATAGACAGATAGACAGATAGACAGATAGACAGATAGACAGATAGACAGATAGACAGATAGACAGATAGACAGATAGACAGATAGACAGATAGATATATAGATAGATAGATATATAGATATATAGATTGACAGATTGTCAGATTGACAAATTGACAGATAGACAGATAGACAGATAGACAGATAGACAGATAGACAGATAGACAGATAGACAAATAGACAAATAGACAGATAGACAGATAGACAGATAGACAGATAGACAGATAGACAGATGGACAGATAGACAGATAGACAGATAGACAGATAGACAGATAGACAGATAGACAGATAGACAGATAGACAGATAGACAGATAGACAGATAGACAGATAGACAGATAGACAGATAGACAGATAGACAGATAGACAGATAGACAGATAGACAGATAGACAGATAGACAGATATTCAGATAGACAGATAGACAGATAGACAGATAGACAGATAGACAGATAGACAGATAGGCAGATAGACAGATAGACAGATAGACAGATAGACAGATAGACAGATAGACAGATAGACAGATAGACAGATAGACAGATAGACAGATAGACAGATAGACAGATAGACAGATAGACAGATAGACAGATAGACAGATAGACAGATAGACAGATAGACAGATAGACAGATAGACAGATAGACAGATAGACAGATAGACAGATAGACAGATAGACAGATAGACAGATAGACAGATAGACAGATAGACAGATAGACAGATAGACAGATAGACAGATAGACAGATAGACAGATAGACAGATAGACAGATAGACAGATAGACAGATAGACAGATAGACAGATAGATATATAGATAGATAGATAAATAGATAGATAGATTGACAGATTGACAGATTGACAGATTGACAGATTGTCAGATTGACAGATTGACAGATTGACAGATAGACAGATAGACAGATAGACAGATAGACAGATAGACAGATAGACAGATAGACAGATAGACAGATAGACAGATAGATATATAGATAGATAGATAGACAGATAGACAGATTAACAGATAGACAGATAGACAGATAGACAGATAGACAGATAGACAGATAGACAGATAGACAGATAGACAGATAGACAGATAGACAGATAGACAGATAGACAGATAGACAGATAGACAAATAGACAAATAGACAAATAGACAGATAGACAGATAGACAGATAGACAGATAGACAGATAGACAGATAGACAGATAGACAGATAGACAGATTAACAAATAGACAGATAGACAGATAGACAGATAGACAGATAGACAGATGGACAGATAGACAGTTAGACAGATAGACAGATAGACAGATAGACAGATAGATATATAGATAGATAGATAAATAGATAGATAGATTGACAGATTGACAGATTGACAGATTGACAGATTGTCAGATTGACAGATTGACAGATTGACAGATAGACAGATAGACAGATAGACAGATAGACAGATAGACAGATAGACAGATAGACAGATAGACAGATAGACAGATAGATATATAGATAGATAGATAGACAGATAGACAGATTAACAGATAGACAGATAGACAGATAGACAGATAGACAGATAGACAGATAGACAGATAGACAGATAGACAGATAGACAGATAGACAGATAGACAGATAGACAGATAGACAAATAGACAAATAGACAAATAGACAGATAGACAGATAGACAGATAGACAGATAGACAGATAGACAGATAGACAGATAGACAGATTAACAAATAGACAGATAGACAGATAGACAGATAGACAGATAGACAGATGGACAGATAGACAGTTAGACAGATAGACAGATAGACAGATAGACAGATAGACAGATAGACAGATAGACAGATAGACAGATAGACAGATAGACAGATAGACAGATAGACAGATAGACAGATAGACAGATAGACAGATAGACAGATAGACAGATAGACAGATAGACAGATAGACAGATAGACAGATAGACAGATAGACAGATAGACAGATAGACAGATAGACAGATAGACAGATAGACAGATAGACAGATAGACAGATAGACAGATAGACAGATAAACAGATAGACAGATAGACAGATAGATATATAGATAGATAGATATATAGATAGATAGATTGACAGATTGTCAGATTGACAGATTGACAGATTGACAGATAGACAGATAGACAGATAGACAGATAGACAGATAGACAGATAGACAGATAGACAGATAGACAGATAGACAGATAGACAGATAGACAGATAGACAGATAGACAGATAGACAGATAGACAGATAGACAGATAGACAGATAGACAAATAGACAGATAGACAGATAGACAGATAGACAGATAGACAGATAGACAGATAGACAGATGGACAGATAGACAGATAGACAGATAGACAGATAGACAGATAGACAGATAGATATATAGATAGATAGATATATAGATAGATAGATTGACAGATTGTCAGATTGACAGATTGACAGATTGACAGATAGACAGATAGACAGATAGACAGATAGACAGATAGACAGATAGACAGATAGACAGATAGACAGATAGACAGATAGACAGATAGACAGATAGACAGATAGACAGATAGACAGATAGACAGATAGACAGATAGACAGATAGACAGATAGACAGATAGACAGATAGACAGATAGACAGATAGACAGATAGACAGATAGACAGATAGACAGATAGACAGATAGACAGATAGACAGATAGACAGATAGACAGATAGACAGATGGACAGATAGACAGATAGACAGATAGACAGATAGACAGATAGACAGATAGACAGATAGACAGAGAGACAGATAGACAGATAGACAGATAGACAAATAGACAAATAGACAAATAGACAAATAGACAGATAGACAGATAGACAGATAGACCGATAGACAGATAGACAGATAGACAGATAGACAGATAGACAGATAGACAGATATTCAGATAGACAGATAGACAGATAGACAGATAGACAGATAGACAGATAGACAGATAGACAGATAGACAGATAGACAGATAGACAGATAGACAGATAGACAGATAGACAGATAGACAGATAGACAGATAGACAGATAGACAGATAGACAGATAGACAGATAGACAGATAGACAGATAGACAGATAGACAGATAGACAGATAGACAGATAGACAGATAGACAGATAGACAGATAGACAGATAGACAGATAGACAGATAGACAGATAGACAGATAGACAGATAGACAGATAGACAGATAGACAGATAGACAGATAGATATATAGATAGATAGATAGACAGATAGACAGATTAACAGATAGACAGATAGACAGATATTCAGATAGACAGATAGACAGATAGACAGATAGACAGATAGACAGATAGACAGATAGACAGATAGACAGATAGACAGATAGACAGATAGACAGATAGACAGATAGACAGATAGACAGATAGACAGATAGACAGATAGACAGATAGACAGATAGACAGATAGACAGATAGACAGATAGACAGATAGACAGATAGACAAATAGACAAATAGACAAATAGACAGATAGACAGATAGACAGATAGACAGATAGACAGATAGACAGATAGACAGATAGACAGATAGACAGATAGACAGATAGACAGATTAACAAATAGACAGATAGACAGATAGACAGATAGACAGATAGACAGATGGACAGATAGACAGTTAGACAGATAGACAGATAGACAGATAGACAGATAGACAGATAGACAGATAGACAGATAGACAGATAGACAGATAGACAGATAGACAGATAGACAGATAGACAGATAGACAGATAGACAGATAGACAGATAGACAGATAGACAGATAGACAGATAGACAGATAGACAGATAGACAGATAGACAGATAGACAGATAGACAGATAGACAGATAGACAGATAGACAGATAGACAGATAGACAGATAGACAGATAGATATATAGATAGATAGATATATAGATAGATAGATTGACAGATTGTCAGATTGACAGATTGACAGATTGACAGATAGACAGATAGACAGATAGACAGATAGACAGATAGACAGATAGACAGATAGACAGATAGACAGATAGACAGATAGACAGATAGACAGATAGACAGATAGACAGATAGACAGATAGACAGATAGACAGATAGACAGATAGACAGATAGACAAATAGACAGATAGACAGATAGACAGATAGACAGATAGACAGATAGACAGATAGACAGATGGACAGATAGACAGATAGACAGATAGACAGATAGACAGATAGACAGATAGATATATAGATAGATAGATAAATAGATAGATAGATTGACAGATTGACAGATTGACAGATTGTCAGATTGACAGATTGACAGATTGACAGATAGACAGATAGACAGATAGACAGATAGACAGATAGACAGATAGACAGATAGACAGATAGACAGATAGACAGATAGACAAATAGACAAATAGACAGATAGACAGATAGACAGATAGACAGATAGACAGATAGACAGATAGACAGATAGACAGATAGACAGATAGACAGATAGACAGATAGACAGATAGACAGATAGACAGATAGACAGATAGACAGATAGACAGATAGACAGATAGACAGATAGACAGATAGACAGATAGACAGATAGACAGATAGACAGATAGATATATAGATAGATAGATAAATAGATAGATAGATTGACAGATTGACAGATTGACAGATTGTCAGATTGACAGATTGACAGATTGACAGATAGACAGATAGACAGATAGACAGATAGACAGATAGACAGATAGACAGATAGACAGATAGACAGATAGACAGATAGACAAATAGACAAATAGACAGATAGACAGATAGACAGATAGACAGATAGACAGATAGACAGATAGACAGATAGACAGATAGACAGATAGACAGATAGACAGATAGACAGATAGACAGATAGACAG
Source organism: Drosophila suzukii (assembly GCF_043229965.1). Classification (NCBI taxonomy): domain Eukaryota; kingdom Metazoa; phylum Arthropoda; class Insecta; order Diptera; family Drosophilidae; genus Drosophila; species Drosophila suzukii. The sequence goes on from NC_092084.1 coordinate 32,544,035, forward strand.
ATAGACAGATAGACAGATAGACAGATAGACAGATAGACAGATTAACAAATAGACAGATAGACAGATAGACAGATAGACAGATAGACAGATGGACAGATAGACAGTTAGACAGATAGACAGATAGACAGATAGACAGATAGACAGATAGACAGATAGACAGATAGACAGATAGACAGATAGACAGATAGACAGATAGACAGATAGACAGATAGACAGATAGACAGATAGACAGATAGACAGATAGACAGATAGACAGATAGACAGATAGACAGATAGACAGATAGACAGATAGACAGATAGACAGATAGACAGATAGACAGATAGACAGATAGACAGATAGACAGATAGACAGATAGACAGATAGACAGATAGACAGATAGACAGATAGACAGATAGACAGATAGACAGATAGACAGATAGACAGATAGACAGATAGACAGATAGATATATAGATAGATAGATATATAGATAGATAGATTGACAGATTGTCAGATTGACAGATTGACAGATTGACAGATAGACAGATAGACAGATAGACAGATAGACAGATAGACAGATAGACAGATAGACAGATAGACAGATAGACAGATAGACAGATAGACAGATAGACAGATAGACAGATAGACAGATAGACAGATAGACAGATAGACAAATAGACAGATAGACAGATAGACAGATAGACAGATAGACAGATAGACAGATAGACAGATGGACAGATAGACAGATAGACAGATAGACAGATAGACAGATAGATATATAGATAGATAGATATATAGATAGATAGATTGACAGATTGTCAGATTGACAGATTGACAGATTGACAGATAGACAGATAGACAGATAGACAGATAGACAGATAGACAGATAGACAGATAGACAGATAGACAGATAGACAGATAGACAGATAGACAGATAGACAGATAGACAGATAGACAGATAGACAGATAGACAGATAGACAGATAGACAGATAGACAGATAGACAGATAGACAGATAGACAGATAGACAGATAGACAGATAGACAGATAGACAGATAGACAGATAGACAGATAGACAGATAGACAGATAGACAGATAGACAGATAGACAGATAGACAGATGGACAGATAGACAGATAGACAGATAGACAGATAGACAGATAGACAGATAGACAGATAGACAGAGAGACAGATAGACAGATAGACAGATAGACAAATAGACAAATAGACAAATAGACAAATAGACAGATAGACAGATAGACAGATAGACCGATAGACAGATAGACAGATAGACAGATAGACAGATAGACAGATAGACAGATATTCAGATAGACAGATAGACAGATAGACAGATAGACAGATAGACAGATAGACAGATAGACAGATAGACAGATAGACAGATAGACAGATAGACAGATAGACAGATAGACAGATAGACAGATAGACAGATAGACAGATAGACAGATAGACAGATAGACAGATAGACAGATAGACAGATAGACAGATAGACAGATAGACAGATAGACAGATAGACAGATAGACAGATAGATATATAGATAGATAGATAAATAGATAGATAGATTGACAGATTGACAGATTGACAGATTGTCAGATTGACAGATTGACAGATTGACAGATAGACAGATAGACAGATAGACAGATAGACAGATAGACAGATAGACAGATAGACAGATAGACAGATAGACAGATAGACAAATAGACAAATAGACAGATAGACAGATAGACAGATAGACAGATAGACAGATAGACAGATAGACAGATAGACAGATAGACAGATAGACAGATAGACAGATAGACAGATAGACAGATAGACAGATAGACAGATAGACAGATAGACAGATAGACAGATAGACAGATAGACAGATAGACAGATAGACAGATAGACAGATAGACAGATAGACAGATAGACAGATAGACAGATAGACAGATAGACAGATAGATATATAGATAGATAGATAAATAGATAGATAGATTGACAGATTGACAGATTGACAGATTGACAGATTGTCAGATTGACAGATTGACAGATTGACAGATAGACAGATAGACAGATAGACAGATAGACAGATAGACAGATAGACAGATAGACAGATAGACAGATAGACAGATAGATATATAGATAGATAGATAGACAGATAGACAGATTAACAGATAGACAGATAGACAGATAGACAGATAGACAGATAGACAGATAGACAGATAGACAGATAGACAGATAGACAGATAGACAGATAGACAAATAGACAAATAGACAAATAGACAGATAGACAGATAGACAGATAGACAGATAGACAGATAGACAGATAGACAGATAGACAGATAGACAGATTAACAAATAGACAGATAGACAGATAGACAGATAGACAGATGGACAGATAGACAGTTAGACAGATAGACAGATAGACAGATAGACAGATAGACAGATAGACAGATAGACAGATAGACAGATAGACAGATAGACAGATAGACAGATAGACAGATAGACAGATAGACAGATAGACAGATAGACAGATAGACAGATAGACAGATAGACAGATAGACAGATAGACAGATAGACAGATAGACAGATAGACAGATAGACAGATAGACAGATAGACAGATAGACAGATAGACAGATAGACAGATAGACAGATAGACAGATAGATATATAGATAGATAGATATATAGATAGATAGATTGACAGATTGTCAGATTGACAGATTGACAGATTGACAGATAGACAGATAGACAGATAGACAGATAGACAGATAGACAGATAGACAGATAGACAGATAGACAGATAGACAGATAGACAGATAGACAGATAGACAGATAGACAGATAGACAGATAGACAGATAGACAGATAGACAGATAGACAAATAGACAGATAGACAGATAGACAGATAGACAGATAGACAGATAGACAGATAGACAGATGGACAGATAGACAGATAGACAGATAGACAGATAGACAGATAGACAGATAGACAGATAGACAGATAGATATATAGATAGATAGATATATAGATAGATAGATTGACAGATTGTCAGATTGACAGATTGACAGATTGACAGATAGACAGATAGACAGATAGACAGATAGACAGATAGACAGATAGACAGATAGACAGATAGACAGATAGACAGATAGACAGATAGACAGATAGACAGATAGACAGATAGACAGATAGACAGATAGACAGATAGACAGATAGACAGATAGACAGATAGACAGATAGACAGATAGACAGATAGACAGATAGACAGATAGACAGATAGACAGATAGACAGATAGACAGATAGACAGATAGACAGATAGACAGATGGACAGATAGACAGATAGACAGATAGACAGATAGACAGATAGACAGATAGACAGATAGACAGAGAGACAGATAGACAGATAGACAGATAGACAAATAGACAAATAGACAAATAGACAGATAGACAGATAGACAGATAGACCGATAGACAGATAGACAGATAGACAGATAGACAGATAGACAGATAGACAGATATTCAGATAGACAGATAGACAGATAGACAGATAGACAGATAGACAGATAGACAGATAGACAGATAGACAGATAGACAGATAGACAGATAGACAGATAGACAGATAGACAGATAGACAGATAGACAGATAGACAGATAGACAGATAGACAGATAGACAGATAGACAGATAGACAGATAGACAGATAGACAGATAGACAGATAGACAGATAGACAGATAGACAGATAGACAGATAGACAGATAGACAGATAGACAGATAGACAGATAGACAGATAGATATATAGATAGATAGATAAATAGATAGATAGATTGACAGATTGACAGATTGACAGATTGTCAGATTGACAGATTGACAGATTGACAGATAGACAGATAGACAGATAGACAGATAGACAGATAGACAGATAGACAGATAGACAGATAGACAGATAGACAGATAGACAGATAGACAGATAGACAGATAGACAGATAGACAGATAGACAGATAGACAGATAGACAGATAGACAGATAGACAGATAGACAGATAGACAGATAGACAGATAGACAGATAGACAGATAGACAGATAGACAGATAGACAGATAGACAGATAGACAGATGGACAGATAGACAGATAGACAGATAGACAGATAGACAGATAGACAGATAGACAGATAGACAGAGAGACAGATAGACAGATAGACAGATAGACAGATAGACAGATAGACAGATAGACAGATAGACAGATAGACAGATAGACAGATAGACAAATAGACAAATAGACAAATAGACAAATAGACAGATAGACAGATAGACAGATAGACAGATAGACAGATAGACAGATAGACAGATAGACAGATTAACAAATAGACAGATAGACAG